>NW_026928761.1:7500-35404 GCF_032062105.1 Saccostrea cuccullata | reverse complement strand
CAAGTTGCAGTTATATACAAATTTTTGTTACTCTGTAATGTTTGGAAGGGGCGTTATAAAATGCAAAAATTCTCGACAGGAAAATCTGCGTGGCGGAACCCGATGGTTTTACCGTAATTTAGCTTACATTTCTATTGTATAGATTATAATAAATTTTAACTTCTGGGGCCCTTTCCACTATAGCGGAAAAACACCTCGAATGATATGGTAGACGCCATGACAACCCTCCCTTTTCACGATCTTTGAAAAAATGCATGGAGACCTTTTCTGTGGAATATGGATTTTTCTTTATTCAATGTAATGATATTACCTAAAATATACTATAGGGGGGTTTTTAATCCGTCTATCCTATATTTAATAAAAGGAAATGTAAAAATTTTTAACATCCGGTGATGTTAAACATTGAGGTTTTTTTCCGACCTCTGACGGAAAGACCCGGTATGGATTGGATTATAATAGCAATATGTAAGAGTGCAAATTGTAAATTTATTTTACTTTTACAATTTTAAATTATTATAGGTTAAATATAAAAATACTTTGTTACATGTATGTACGTTCTATTACATGTACCTTTTTCAAACAGGTCAAACAGTGATAGGGAAAGTCCATTTTTAACTAACACAACTATTTTTGTATTCATAAATGTAGTGCACGACATATATATATATAATCAAAGAAATATTTTTTGGGAAACCCAGATCTTCCAATATTCTATTGGAATTCCCATGGGTCCCAATTGCCCCCAGTTATAAGCAAACTTTTTTTGGCATTTTTTATGTGATTCAGAGTTTGTCCAAAATCTCATACAAAATGTACGTGAAAAGAAGACAATATGCTGTGGCTTTCAACTCGACAAAATAATCCATTAACATTGGTTATTTATTCTTTTGTAATACGATATATCCCGATGAGCTTCAATAAAAGATACCACATAATCTGCACATTTTTCATATTTGGTATTTTTCTTGAAAAAGGCGTAAATAATTAAAAATAAGTAGATGATAAATTGATGACTTCAACATTTCTATCTAACTTCCCTTTTTTATGCAGCAATATACCCTTTCGCCTGCATACCCAGTTTATATCTGTCAGTTGATTCATCGCAAGAGAATGCTCAATGTATGTACAATTTCTAAAATGGTGTTAGTTATTGATAAACAAGTTGATGAAACAAGAATATCACAATTCTTTCAAAGTCATCATTTTCTAAGTTCTATGGTCGATACAATGGTCCTGTCATCAATCAAGTTATCATTGAATTAAAATTTTGACCACATTTTTTATACTAATTGTTATCCATTATATCACACTAACTTGACGACGAATTTTCCGATATTTCCCGATCATGACAAGGAGCACACGGCAGATAATACCGGCCGGCAGAGGATGTTCACTCCTCCGTGGCGCCTGATCCCACCTTTGGTTTATTGGAGATCCGTTTGCTCTGCTCCTATTTTGCATTTTGAATGGATTTTGGGCTTTAATACTGTTTGTTATCTCAAAATACTAGCATTTCATTTTAGAAGTCCTTCACAGTTTTTTGATTTTATAATGTATAGTTTTATTTTATCGAAACAAGAATATATATTTAAAAAATATTCGCCTTTAAAAATTTTCTGGGCAACTGTCGTATTAAAGATAAAATATTTTGAATTTTAAGACGTTATCTGATAAATATTTTGTCTTCTGGCTGAAAGAGACAAAGTACTCGACCAAATTTGTTCAAGTCAGAAAAAAAACTGTTGCAAAGGATAAGACAGAGAGTCAAGAGGATTTAGCATCAGAAAACGGAAGATATTTACGGTGAACAGATACCTTCTTATCAAAAGTTATTTTAAGCGTTTATCAGGGACTGATAAGACTGGTTACGCGGTTAAAGAAACCTTTTTGTAAGAATTTTTGTAAGACTTTTCATAAAAAGTCACAGAAGACATTAGCTGTAAAGTTATTTCAAAATTTCCAACCTTGGTTTATTGTCACAAACATGAAAATTCTCGGTAAGTGCAAGTGTTTCATTGCTATTTTTTAAAGTGACTATGAGTTGAAAATCACTTCGGAATATACAAAGAACAAAACTGTAAGTATTGCAAATCGTATCTTAAAAACCTTGACTGCACGAGCACGCATTCACTTTTTTCATTATCGGTCACAGGACCGGTCGATCTTTTGTGGGTGTGTGAGAAAGTGCATATGGGGATATTAGTTCGGTAAAATGATTTTAACTTGTAAAAAATTATAAGTAAAATATATGCATCTGTACAACAAGCTTTAAACTGAATATTTGCTGTTCTTATGTTACAGTTTGGATGTATGATTTTATATTTTCAAAATAAAGGTTCACGGTACTAACTTTCACATAGGAGGGATCTTTTTTTCATGTAAAGTAAAATTAATTCTAAAACTTATTTCCCGATAATGACAAGGAGCACACGACAAATGTGACCGATCGGTAGGGGATGCTCACTCCTCCATGGCACTGGTCCCACCGCTGATGTTTTTGGGGTCCGTGTTTGCTCTGCTCCTATTTTGCATTGTTTTATGGACTTTTGTTCTTGAAATACTGTTGTTATCTCCATATACAAGTACTTCGTTAATGAAAATAAGTCTCTTGCTGTGGCCTTTAATTTGACATATACATATATCGCCGACCATTCAATAATAAACAATATTTCTATATCTTCTCTGGTTTAATATGTCCAATAAAACCTTTATAACCTTTTTAAACCTTAAACCAAAAGAGAATTCTGAAGGTCTTTTTTTCAAAGTTAACGGTAAGATTTGTATTATAAGATTTGTATTAAAATACAAAATCTTACTGTGTATACACTCTCGATACAGTGTATCATAAGATTTTTCGAATCTAATAAAACTGTATTAAGAATAGAGCAATGCTCTATTTTCTAATACAAGTCTTAGCTTACCTATCACTTTCAACCAATGAAATGTAATGACACTAGGGGTCATCCTATTTTTATCATTACTAAAAAAAAGCACACTGTAAATGATAACGATAGACTTTACAAGTAAAGACATCGAAAAACTCGTGGCTTAATGGGAAGGGGAAAAGGACTTGTGGAATATATAAAGCAGTGCACAGTACGATGATAGACACCTCTATCAGAGCTTCATCCCTCATTTTTATTACATTGACAGAGAGAGAAATACATGTATGGCGGGGGAAAACACGTTGGAATGCGTAGCTTATTTACAATCTTATAAGATAATTATGTATTAGCGTGAGTACAGAAAAGTATTATAATACAAAAGTTTATAATACATGTACTTGCATTATACTACAAATCTCATCGTGTTTACCGGCCTTAAAAAAATATGCTATCGATACCGATGGAATTCCCTCTGACTTACACTAAAGTGCATATCTTCGAGAATTGTGAGATATGAGATAGTGATAGTGAAAGTAAGATAGAGAATTTGGACTTTAGTTTTATTAAAGGATCATTGCCAAAACACGTTGTAATGATAATTATTTTTTTTTTATTTATAAGGACATTTTACAACAACTACCCAGCGGAAGTGGGCATCCTTACATGTATAATATTGAATTTCTTTGTGCTTTCTATATAAGTATATAGTAAATACAATAATACATTTTTAAAAAAAAAATGTAATACAACTCCCAAGCGGAAGTTGGGGTTATGATGATTCTAAAAGTGAATTTCTTTGTGCATTATATAATATTATACAATTATTGACTGGGTATGAGGGAAACATTTTTTGGACCTAAAGATGAAAATGTTGTCGGAGGAAGCAGGCCTATATATATCTTAAATTTTCAGATTATTGATTGATTGATTGTATATTGTTTAACGCCCAGTCGGCAATTTTTCAGACATATTTCGGCGTAAATTTTCAGATTAAATAAAACATATAAGAACATTCCTCTTTCCGATCCGTACGCTGTCAAAGTATATCATTTTCGTGTTTTCTCATTGTTCAAAAGGTTATTGAGGTAGACTATAGACATGATAAAGTTCATTAAATATTTACTATACTATTTACTGATACTACTCACAATACAATAGTTTTTTTTAATTCGCACTTTTCTTAAGAACACCATATTTTGTGGTCACAAAGATTAAATGAAAATTATAATGCATCAACTTAAAAAAAATTAATTGATGACATACTGTTCCGTCCTCAGCTGGTTCGGCTGAGTGGTCGTGCATTGAAAGTACAGTTTTACCTGGATATCTAGCAGGATTTAGAGATGTTTACATAATTGTAATGAGTACTTAGTGCTCTACCAAAATATTGAATGTTACAGTCCCCATGCATATGATCCCAATAATTTAAAAACATTTTACAAATTTGAAATTCTCTTTATTCCATGAACATATATCAGACAGACCATCCGTTTCTAAGATAAGAATTGAGTATTGAACCTTTTACAAAATTCATAAAGTTTGTACCTTGCTGAATTTATTTGTTTTTATTTTGTAGTGAAAATATTCTTAAAATAATGATATTTTCGAACTGTAAGTCATCTTTATTTCAAAACATGTTAATAAGTCCTCACCATCTGTGAATTCTTTGGTCACATAAGTCCAGACGAGTAATCAGCATTAAACAGGTGATAGTTAATTATAATATCTAGACGATGCCTATCTGAGAGTAAACTTTTTTTGTTCTGAAACATTTTAAAAACAGAAAATCATATAATGCTAAAGTCTCAAGTGCACTCCTTACCCACACGCCTCATGCATGATTCAAATTCTTGACCTCGTCTAAAGATCAAGAGGAGCTTTCCAATATTTTGTTTCACAAGTAGCCCTAGTTTGATTTTTATGTAATAATACTGTAATAAAAATAGTTTAATGAAAAACGATTTTGAATGTAGATAAGTGGCTTGCACTTTGGACTGAGATATTTTGCTGATTCTGGATTTGTGACGTCATTGTCATTATTTCAAATCAGTATAAATAAGTCCCAAAGTACATTCCTCTTTATCCTAGATGTCAGCTGAGGCATCATCAAAATCATGGTAATAGCTTTATTTTCACGTTTTATGCACTGTTTGATATAGTAAAATAAGCCGATTTGAAATATGTGAGTAGTATAAGGGGTCTAGCTAGTGCGGAAGTGACGTCATAACCGGAACCGGAAGTGGGCTAACCAGAAGTGGACGGAAGTGGGCTAGCGGAAGCGGAAGTGGCCGGAAGTGGTCTAGCGGAAGCGGAAGTGGTCTAGCGGAAGCGGAAGTGGGCCCTAGCGGAAGCGGAAGTGGGCTAGCCAGAAATGTCCTAGCCGGAAGCAGGCTGGATGACCGGGTCAACTGAGTGCATCCCCTGGGGGATAGCCGGATCAACTCAGTACAGTCCCCCTGGGGGATAGCTGGGTCAGGAGAGTGTAGATTGGGGGGGGATAGGTGGGTTAATTCATTACATATAGTCCCCCTTAAATACTGGGTGTTTACACTGTGTTTACATTATACACTATACGTTGGTACTACGTTTTGTTTATGCTAAACTATACAGGTATAATACTTTGGGGCCGTGTGCAAAAAACATTACAAGAATGTGATTATGACGTCACGCATTCATTCACAGTCTAGTTTCATTTTTTGAAAACCTCATTACCAAGAAACAAAAGTGAAACTAACCCTATTTTCTCTTAACCCTATCCCCTAACCCTAACTATCCCTAATTTCCCCTTAGGCCTCTATTCCTAACCCCTTTTAACCCTAACCTATTTCCCTTAAATACAGCGGTCCACTTACACTGTGTTTACACTGTATATAGTTTTTTACTATACGCTGCTACTACGATTCACAACGTTGCTACTACGATTTTTTGGCAACGAGTCAAGAATGTCATTATGTGGTTTATATACCTTTACTGTAAGGGCCCTGTGCATCAATACGTTTTACCTACGTTTTCTTATATATATACCTGTTTGCATCCTCTATAAAGTGCCGTGTGCAAAAAAAATTAGGGTCGTGTGCAAAAGAAATATACCTTTTACTTGTGTTTTCTTATATACCTGTTTGCACCCTCTATAAAGTGCCGTGTGCAAAAAGTACGATAAACTTACCTATGCATTGTGACGTCATTCACTGTATAAATACAATGTGATTATGACGTCACACTTTTTCATTTACAGTCTAGACAGCCTAGTCTAGCCTGAAAACAAGACACTAACACACAATGACAACACAGATTTCTATTCAGAATGAAAAAATACATCCAATTACATTTTCTTTTTCTTCTGTCCTTTATCACTCATCAGGGGTAGTTTCCTCTTGCTTTCCCTCTCCTTTTTCTTGAGATTGTTCTCCTTCAGGCGATAGAGGGATGCAACAATCTACATACACTTTATAAATAGACCCTATCTGTAAAAATTCCTATAGCTTCTTTTCTTCCCTAATCCTGTTTTCTTCCAATTGATGAAAACAATCCACAAGTGAAATTTTCCAGGAACTCTTCTGCCACAATCAGTCCACTCTTGATCTCCAATTGGTATTCTAGATAACCGTAATAACCATTTTTTCTCTCCTTCAGACAGTATTTTTCCTCTCTGGTGTCATAATTGGTCTCAAAATCTTCAGGATCCAATTCCACTCTTTTTACCAACCAAAATTTTTTGTACTTTAAATTCAGTGGCCATTTTAAATAATTTCTGTTGCATTATAAAAATTCTGGATGAGCTTCTTCTTGCACAGACTCTTCATCCATTCTCCAAAATGTTCTCCATTAATACACCAACAATACACCGTTTCCTATTGTCATATTTTTTTCTGCTCCATTTTTACCTGTGTTCACTTCCGAGTCACGCAGAGTGATCCTCGATGTCCAGCTCTGGTTTATATACCTTCTCTTATTTCTTACTGTAGGGCCGTGTGCATCACTACCTTTTTCCTCTTTGTCCTGACTTTATCCTGTTGCATCATCTCTTATACCTGTTGCATCGTCTTTACACCTGTTGCATCATCTTTTTATAAGTGTTGCTCATCATATTTTTATACATGTTATACGTGTTGCATCATCTGTAAAGGACTGTTAAGAAAAAAAAATCAGTCATACCAAAGAAAAGGTGTCAACTACCTATGCATTGTGACGTCATCCACTATATCAATACGGCTTTTCTCCAACTTTGGGTTCCATTTACCCTCAGAGCCATCAGCTGTTAGACATGGATTCTACTAGAGAAAAACGGTTAAGGCTGCAACGATTATTGAAACGAAAAAGAACCGAGAGAGAAATAGATCCACCACCTAAACAAATTGTGATTATTATCAGATGAGACTAGCTGATGAAGCCCACTCTCCAAAATTTAAAGCGCATCAAAATGATTATATCGTCCATTTCAATGAATTGCAGGAAGAAAACTGCAGGTTTACGTTCGGCGATTATTCAGAGACATGTTACAAAACTTCAAATCTGAAATGCAGTGTAATCCTAACGATTACCTCACCTGACATACGTCACCAATCTTTGGATTAGGAGGATATTTGGTACGAGTTTACGCAATGTAAAGATTTAAACCAAGACGTCATTTTAAACAAGATTGAAGCCGTACAACAATCCAAAAAGGAGTTCAAACTGGGCGACGGCTCCCTGGAATTCGGTCTCCACAGGGGAGTGGTGGAAACAGTACCAAACATCTACAAGTGAATAAAGAATTTTCAAGAACAATAAAAGAGCCATCGTTCGGATCGTCAATCCCCATGATAAATTTTGTTTGGTTAGAGCCATCGTCGTCACTCGATTACACAGTCAAAAACCCGAACATCCAGACCCGGAATGGAAAAAACAGTGGGCTTCGTATAATGAGCAATAAATACAGACCAGAAACGAGAAGCCATAGCCCTCATGGAACAGGCCGAGTGTGATATCAATCAAGCTTGTGGATCCCAGAGTGTTGGACGAAATTACAACAGGTATTAGCTCCTCAGTATCGACTGAAAATATTTCAGTTCAAATCTACTTCGACTAAACTCTGTTTAGAACCTATCTACAAAGGTTCCGGAAATGGAACTTATTTGAACATTTTGTTCGACAACCATGATTACGATGCTATCGTGTCCAAGTACCTGGAGTGACAGGGAACCCCTATTACTGTGATGATTGCGACGTGGGACAGGAATGTCACAGGCCATCGCTCCAAGTGTCCTCATCGCTGTCCCTTTTGTTTAGGGAACCCTAAATGTCCCATGAGCAGCAATAAAATCAGGTTTAAGAAATGATTTTTACTATTTATAAGGGGTTAGTCTATATTTTGAATCTATGAGTACATTTAGTCTATACATTTAAGGTATTTCTGAATGAAATAAACTTACATATGAGCATTTTAAGACAATTGTAAACATTACTCTAACCAGTTTAAAACATCATTAGATTCACTATCAACATGTTATTTCCTATAAAAAATGAGAAAACAAACAATTTTATTTGAGTCAGTTTTTTTTAATGTAAATAAGAAGCATTGGAAGTTGGGAATATTTCACAAAGATGATTGAGCATAATTTTCACTAGGACAGTAGGAGTATAATGATTTAAGCATTAAAGAAACCATTTCATATTTCAATATACAAACATGTTTAGTCATGCAGTATATAGTTTACACTTGCCAAAAAGTAAATGGTATCTCTATTCAGGGTCAATCCAAAGGTAAAAAAGAAATGAAAAAAATATTTCTCTTTATGTATCAAACATGTAGGTATTAAAATTGTTTTCAATAAACATCTGTGAACAAACATTTTTTGTCTTTTCTTTTTTTTGAATAGCTCTGATACATAAAATACGTCCAAAAATCATTTGGAATTGTTGTGTTAAACCCTGATACTCAGAATTTTAAGAGTTTCTGATGTGTGCCCTACTTAGAAATGTTTACAAAATTTGGATTTACAAAGATGAAACTCATAATTGATTTAATCAGCAATTATAAAGTCATCAGGTTTACACATGCTATAAACAGTTCTAACACATCATGTACATTTTTTTTCTAGTATAGTCTTTGTTCACAAAAAATTGAAATCAACAGTGACTTAGCATTCCATATTAAGAAAATGAACCCTAGCTATTAAAAATCTAAATTATTTTGTTTGCATCAATGCATTATGTTTAACAAAACAAACTCTTTACTGTGATGAAAATTGTCTTCTTCATATAACATGCAGATGAAGAATTTCTTTGGATGATGTCATTTTCACTGTTAGAAAAGTCTTGCTAATTAATTCAACTAAAACTAAAAGTCACAGTCATTAAAATTTTAACACATGTAAAGAGATGATATCTGCTAAATTTAATTGTTTAGGAATTGTTAAATTCATTAACAACATTAAACAAATGTATATATTTGATTTTTTTTTTTACAATTTTTTTTTTGCAATTTTAATCTTTGAATTTATTAAATTTTTAATTGACTTTTCAATTAAAGGTCAATTTTCAAAATCAGTAAAACTTCCCAATACTATCTAAGAATTAAAAAATAGAAAAATCTCCCAAATTTTTTTAATATGTCATGAATGTGAATTTTTAAAGAATTTTGACAAGGAAAATGGAAACATGAGGACAATGTTCCTGAAAACCTCTGGTGATTAAATGTGTACAGAATTTCAGACTCTTTCAGATAGAAAATTTCAATGATTATTGATCAATATGATGGAAAATTTTAATATTTATTATAACACAAAAAATATGTCAACAAAATGCTGGTTAGAAGAAACTGGTTTGTTTTTTTCTGTATCTCAGTGAAGTGTATCTTTTAAGAGAAAATTTAATAGCATCTAATTTGTGTATACAAAAATAGATGCCTTTATTTAGGAAAAGTATATTTTTACAATATATATATATCCTAGTTTATAGGTCCCAAGTATTTGTTACTTGAAAATGTTGGCTTATATATTCGGGTTGGTTGACACATCAAGTGTAGTATATAAAAGGTCATTGTTATTCACATTCCTTTCTCCTGAACCTTTCGAAGGTAAAGTAAATTTCACAAACGCTAGGGGAAGTTAACAAACGATAATGGAAATCAGCGGAAGTGCTGGTCCTGTGTTTACCCAAAATTTACAGACACACACCACTACGGTGTTCTTGTTTCCTATGATAGGATATTATCTGGTATGTGACATTGTCTTTATAAAAAATTTAATTTCTTCAGGTATATGGTGTGATAACTCTATTATGTTTTTACAGTACAGTTCATTAAATTAAATGTAAATCATTTCTATTGTTTTTTTCTAAAGACGTCTAACATGTTGGGCTCAACAAAATATTAATTACATATGTTTGCCTACTTAACCTATCTCAACCTATGGATTTTTAAGTGGGGAAATGTTTACAAAAGTTATATGAAAAATCACAAGTTATATAAATCAAGCGCTATTAGGTAACGATTTTTTTGAAATATAGAAGTGGTATTTTGTGCTGCAAAATTACCTCCCTTTCCAATCAGCTGTTTATTGTTTATTTCAATATTAGGCCTATATCACATGTAGACTAGTGTATATAGGAACTTTTTACAATACATATTTTATGTAATAATTTGTGATTGTATTCAGACTAGACCAACAAATTAATTATCTTCCATACATTCATTCTTTCTTCATTTCCTCCCATTGCAGAATTTATTCATTCAATTGTACAAACAAACACACTTGGCCTTACTATATCCCTTCCCACTCCAATGCAAGGGTGTAAAAAAATTAGTAATAAAAATGTAGAATCTGTGTCAATTGAAACTATGTCAAATTTTTAGGTATAAAACCTTAACAATATTTTCTGTATTTTTGTAATTCCAAAATAGTTATCAAAATGTATATCATTCACTTTTTTAATTCACCAGTTGCCTGTACTTTAAAGATATTAATATTGCACAGGAAAATACAAATTTTCAATTTTTAATACAGTACATTTTTATATATTTTAAAATCTTTTCTTTAACTTTAGCATAAAAAGATTTTTCTTTTGCCAAATGTAACATCAAATGTCTTCTTTTATGATTTGCATTTTTTTAAAATTGTAAATTACAATTTATTACAATGTTTTTATAAAAAGTTTTCTCAGCAGAATCAGTCAGCGCAGGATTTTCCGCACTATATCTGATACTAATTGTTTGCATCAATATTCTGTATTATTACATGTATCTCAGTCTTTCTTATGAAAAAAAAGCCTAGCTCATAAGAAACATAAATTTTAGCTCTTTCCTATTATGATGTTGCACTTTATATATAGCTATCATTCATTTGATATTCAGCACTGATGGAGGAGAAACATTTTATAAAGATAAAAACATTGATTTGAGCCATTTAAATGCACCTTTAGTCTATATCATTTGTCTTCAATTCTAAAATAGAATCTGCCTAATTTCTTACAACACATTGACTTTACCTACAAAGTGATGGAAGCTTAATTTGGACTGTGTTGGTAAATTGTTGTAAACAAAATCAGTCAGCAATGGGTTTTTCCGCACTATACTAAATCTTATTGTTTGCATAAACCTCACATTTTTTCTTGTACCATATCCTACAAAAGTAGGTCCACATAAATAAACAGTTTGCAGCTCTCCCTAAAAGCTGATGCAATTCAAGAAAATATATTTTTTTATATTCACAACTCAAATGAAAGGATTTACAAATGTTAGAAGGTTCATTATAACTTTTCCACAATCTTAAAAATTCTTAAACAGCTGGGATACTCTATCATTCACCTCAAATAACTAGTATTTTTATTATTATAGACTCTCTTTAAGTTCTCCCTTTGTTATAATCAGTAAGTGCTGGTTTTTATGCAGCATACTGATTTAAATATTTGTAACAGTTGCTTTGATTTAAAAAATTTAGTTCAATTGATATGTACAGTGTTAAAAGTCCTTTAAGGCAAACAAAATATCAGAATAACCATGTGATATAATTTTTACCTGTACATAATAACGTATGTTGCAATTGTGAAATTCACCTCTCTGTTGAAGGGATTTGCACATTTCTGCATGAAATGCTATATGGAATCTACACTTCAATTCATACTGGATTATAACAACATAGACCTAAAGTCATTAACAATACACTTCATACTGGATATAGACATAAAATATCTTTTTATTTAACATTAATTACTGTGGAATTACCCTTTTTGCTGGATTGAAAACATGGAATATCTCCCATTATCATCAACTGACTCCTTGAACTTGCATATTTATTGTATAACACAGTGACACTATTTTTGGACTCACAAGTCTACATCATCTTCATCTTGGATTATTATTTTTCGGATTATTATAAAAATGACTTCTACAAGTTTTCCTCATCAGGGAAAACAAACTACCTCTGAAACAGAATTATGACATCAACCTTCAAGAGTCAGTATATACAGTGTACTTGATGGAAATAAAGAAACAGACTATAGATAGAGTTATCCTTCCTAATGGTAATGTTTTTTTTTTTACTTTATATTGGATTACCTCCCGTAGAAAATGGTAGGTCACAGTTTCTACTTTTGACGAGGTAGGGTGTGCATGTGGTTATTTTAATTTCTACAAAACAACCAATAAAATTTCGTTTTTATTTACTTCTAAATGCAGAAAGGAAAGTAAAAATGAACATTTGATCTTTCAATTCTTCAATTTATTTTTTAGGGAGAATTGCTAGTAAAGACGCATAACAATTGATTGCAATAAAATACATGAAATGTTGTTTTGTAACTTTAAAAAATCATATGATTGTTCATTTATGCATTGTTCTCAACCATTTTAACGCTGTTATTAATATCGATGTGCATTATTTATGGCGGATGAGATTGGATTCAAACATTTTACAATGCAGACGACGCGCACGCGGTTATACCAAAAAATCGTTTACTTGTACCTTTGTATTGTTTTACAATGATGTAATCTTGGTTATTAACATTAATAACTTTCTTTTTGTTTCATACTGCTTCGAAACCCGGCAAATGCAAACTAAAATAGGTCCTATGAAACAGCAATAAGGAAACTCGGTCGGACCTTCTCGTGGACATGGACCCAAATACAAGACGAAAAGTCAGAGAAAAGCATAGAAAATTATCTTTAAATCGTTTGGAAAACCAGACATAAGTATAAGTATCATCACAGATTCACAGTCCAGTATATCAGGTACATCAGTCACCTTTGTATTGCTTTAATAGTTGAGTGTGTATACATGTTGTCTTTTCCACTGTAGATTGACACAAAATTATAAGCAAAGTCTGTCAGCATGGCTTTTGATGTTGCTTTTATAACTAATAATTTGTTTAAGAAATGTTAACTTTCAAAATTAGAGGGAGAGTTTTGACAACCTGTAAATCTTACAAATTAGGTTACAATAAAATAATTTCCCAAAATAGCTGCAGGATCTACAATTTTAAAAATCATTAAATTTAACTTTGATATCTCTCAAAATAAGGACTTGCAGTTGCCTGAAATTGTGGTCAAAATAACCCTATAGATTGTTTTGATATGCTCTTGTAATGTTAGGTGATGTTAGGTGCAGATAATACGTACAGCAGCTTAATTTTTCATATGTAACATAAAAGAATTTTTTACAGACCCATTGCACATTTTCATCAACTTTCTATTTGTGAGATTATATTCAGTTTTTCTATTATAGATATTCAGGTTTGAATGTAAACAGTTGCAACGTTTTCTTTGATTGTAGAATATTAGGCATTATGTAAAGCATGGCTAAGAACTATTAGGCTTAAGGCATTATTTAAAATATGGCTCAGAATGTGGCTAAGAACAATTAGGCATTAATGACAACTTGGCTGAAAACTACTAGGCATTACTTACAGCATGGCTCTATGTGGCTCAAATTATTTTCATCTACATTATCAGCAGCATGCTCGGAACAATTAGGCATTAACTACAATATATCTGGAAACTACTAGGTACAACTAACAACATGGCTTAACCTGGCTCAGAGGTATGGAGCATTATTTACAACATGGCTCAGAACAATTAGGCATTAATTACAACAAGGCTTAAAACTACCAGGCATTAAATACAACATGGATCAACCTGGCTCAGAACTATTAGGCATTACTTACAATATGGCTCAGAATTATTAGGCATTACTTACAACATGACTCAGAAATGTTAGGCATTTCAACATGGCTAAAAACTATTAGGCATTAATGCCAAAATTTTCAGGCTGATATAGTATATTTCTCAAGTTTGTGATGAATGTAAGTGAAAAGGAGCATGAAGTACATATCTTTTCCAGAGTAGAGTTTTGTTATAGTTATTTAAATGCACCCAATTTTCCTTGAGTTTAGTTCTTTGCATTCACGAAATATTACTATCTAATGTTGTGAAAGCCCCTGATATTTATAAAGCAAATGATAAGATCAGTTGCATATCATAAATTTTATAGATTTACACTGAAATTGGGCATCCTACTCATTATAGATGACTTTAAAAAGTAAAGAGATCTAAATTTGGAGCCGGGAGCAATGATCCTCTGGAAAGTGCCTTTTTCAAGTCTGTATTTGTTGGAGCTTTCTCGTCATTGATTCCATTTGCTAGCTATACAATTGGAAACAAAATGGTCATTGAAATATAGTAATACAAAGGTGAAAATGAGGAAGGGGGGACATCTTCATTGTTAAACAACATAATGTATCAATTCATATTAATTCTTGAATGAAAAGGAAAATACAAAATACTTATTTATAATCATAAACCATCCACTGCCTAAGACGGGAATTACTAGGATAGCTTTGTTTTGATCTAATAAAGTGGAAAAGAAAGGATGGAAATTGCAATATGTAGCCCAACGAATGTTAAGGATGTTTTGTAATCATTTATAAATGAATATATTTTGGTTCTTAATAATTAAAGCAAAAAGAAAATGTTAAATCTTATTTTCTTTAAGTTTTTGGGATGATCAGGAAAAGCTTTCAGTAGAGATATTGGATTTTGAAATGTAGGTAGACATGACCTTCCAGATCAGTTAAGGTTACATAAGATAAAGTGTTGGAAATACCAAGTTAGATTGTAATTACTTCTAGAATCCAGGTAAACTTGTAGGACATGCAACAGAATGTATGTTTTAAATAAAATATATGGTCTTAATTAAACTCTGGTTAATTTTACACACAAGAAGTGACACAATTAGGCAAGTTCCTTAAATCGATAACAATGTATCAATAATTTTTCGGAAGAGTTCTCACAGGAAGTTTATATGTTTTTGGAATTTTATACAGATTGCTCAACCTTGAATTTGCATTTGGCTTCAATTTTGAGATGTTTGGGCTATTAAAGTTCCTCACAGGGTGCTTATATTTTGTAACTCTGTTCTTATTATGCAGACTTTAAAACTTAAGACTTTGTATTGTCCCTTTGGGTTGCATTTAAAATGAGTTTCACTTGGTGTATGTTTTTAATCAAAATACTATTAAGAAAGATCAAGCACATATTGATAGCAGTACATGTGATAGGTGTATTCAGGCTCATTGCATATTATATAAAATAAAATATTTCCATTTGACGTAATTAATAATTAAACATCTATACCTTAAAGAATTTTAGACTTTGCTATGCATTTGGGCTACACAGTGGAAGATTGTGGTCGTATAGAGCTGTAGAGCTCATATGCACATACATGTATCACAGGCATTAATAATATTTATTGAAAGAATATGTAAGAGGGAAGGGGTTTAGTCAATTAGCACATCAATAAGATTAGTCAAGTACACGAGTACTGCAAGCATGGGTAATAAAATTGCAGCCAAAAAAATCCTAGTTTTAAATTGGGATCTATTAATTGACAAATTCTTCATGGCAGCTTAATTGGTAAGTATGATATACAAATTGGAATACTAGGTAATGTATTTTTTGTAGGAATATCATTAAACAAGGCCAGTATGCTTCCAAAATGGTAGTATTGTTTTTTACAGGCATTTGTAACCACCACTAAGTAGTGTTGTACCTTCTTGTAATTGAATATGACTAAGAATTTCAAATTGCTCTGCTTAAATTGTTTACCGGTAATTAGAGAGTGAATGTGTCGCTTTCGGAGATGTAAAATTTGGTTCTTTTCAAACAGCAGGATATGGCTTTCCTAGCAAATTTTAAACAGGAATTATGATGTAGGTAGTTCTCTTGAGTGAAACATTCCCTATTTGGAAACTTTAATTTTGATTAACTACAACCATTTATATCTTACATGCCTTGAATAATGGAGAAACGAAAAACAATGGTGGTAAAGAGCATTGCAAGGTTGCTCAGACATTTCAGAAGGAATTAATAGACATGTAAGTTTCTACAAGACAGAGCTTTATTAGGCATTGAGGAATTAAATGAGATACATCACATTTGGTAAGGATTGATTGCCTTATGTGTTGTAAAACCTTCTCTTAATAATGGGAAATTCAAAATACTTTATTCTAAGTCTGCTAAAGGCATGCACATCTACGAATCAAGATGTGTGCAAGTATCTTGCTGGGAAGGGGGGTCTTGGCAATATTGGTCGTGGACATTAAATGTATGGAAGAAAATATTTCTGAAAGTAATTTAGAAGAACTAAGTGATAAAAAACAAGAATTAGAAAAAATTAGAAAGCACAAGTTACAAGGTAATTACATAAGAAGTAGAGCAAGATGGATTGAGGAGGGGGAAAAGCCCACTAGTTACTTTTGCAAACTGGAGTCTAGAAATTTTATAAGTAAAATTATACCAAAATTAGAAATAGATAATGGCAAGATTATTCATGATCAGTCACATATTTTGAAAGAAATTAAATCCTTCTATGAAAATCTATACATCATTAAAGAAGAAAATACAGACTTAAATCTAGATAATGAGTTAAATAATACTGATGGTCCCAAACTTTCTTGTGAAGAATCAAACAATTTAGAGGGCGAAATAACCTTGTTAGAAGCCTCGAATACTCTTTATAATATGAAGGCTAACAAATCTCCAGGATCAGATGGTTTTTCCACAGAGTTTTTTAAAATGTTTTGGAAATATATTGGGCATTTTGTTGTAAGATCTATTAACTATGGTTACAGGAATGATATTATGTCTATTACGCAAAGACATGGAGTTATAACTTTATTACCTAAGGGCGACAAGCCAAGACATTTCATTAAAAACTGGCGTCCTATTACATTGCTAAACACTGTATACAAAATAGCATCTGGCTCCATTGCAAACAGATTTAAGAAATATTTAGATAAAATAATCAACCCTGATCAAACTGGCTTTATCTCCAACAGATATATTGGAGAAAACATAAGATTGATATATGATGTAATGCACTTTACAGAAGAAGAAGATATTCCAGGACTTTTATTATTAATCGATTTTGAAAAAGCTTTTGATTCTCTTTCCTGGAACTTCATACAAAAAACTTTGCACTTTTTTAATTTTGGCCCTTCCATTAGAAAATGGGTCACTCTTTTCTACACTGACATTAAAGCTACAGTTAATCAAGGAGGTAACTTTTCTGATGTAATTAAAATTCAAAGGGGATGCAGACAAGGAGACCCTTTGTCTCCATATATTTTTCTGATATGCGCTGAGATTTTAGCTATACAAATTAGGAAAAATAAAAAAATAAAAGGTATCACCATTGGAAATGTAGAAAAAAAGATATCTCAACTGGCGGATGATACTTCCCTTATTCTTGACGGAAGTGAGGAGTCTCTTTTAGAAACACTGAATACCTTGAACACTTTTTCGAATATATCTGGACTATGTATTAATTACTCAAAAACACACACTGTCTGGATTGGATCAAAAAAATACAGTGATGAGGTTTTAATCCCAAATTACCAGCTTAATTGGGGAACAACTAGATTTACTTTGTTAGGAATAAATTTTGATGTTGACTTGGAAAAAGTGCCTGAAATAAATTACCAACCAAAGCTAGTACAAATAAAATCCGTTCTTAGTCAATGGAAAAAGGTTTTTAACACCAATAGGAAAAATTACTGTTATAAAGACTTTGGCTTTACCAATATTAAATCATTTACTTATGTCAATCCCAAATCCATCTAATGTTTATTGTAAAGAATTGGAAAAACTTTTTTTCTCATTCTTATGGAATAACTCAACACATAGAGTTAAGAAAGACGTCATTGTTAAAAGCTACGAAGATGGAGGACTGAAAATGATAAATTTATATTCTTTCGTTACTTCATTGAAATTATTTTGGATTAGACATCTGGTTTATACTAATAAAGGGTGGGAAAATTTCATAAAGAATATGAACATGTATAAATTTACATCCTGTGGAATTGAATACATCACTCAACTTATAAAAAACTTAAAAAATAAATTCTGGATTGATGTGTTCAAGTCCTGGATTGATTTGAATAAAATTTGTAGTAATTCTGAGGTAAATGTGGACTGTCCATTGTTTTATAACCCTAATATCCATATTGGAGGGAAAACCTTTTATAGTAAAAAACTTTTTGACAATAATATTAGATATATCAATGATATCATTGGAGTAGATGGTACCTTTTATAGCTATGAATGCTTTTGCAATATTTATCCAGATGTAAAGATTAATTTTTTAGAATATTCTAGTTTAATCCATGCAGTTAAAGCTTGGATAAAGAGGAGTAATTTTGAGAAAAATTTACAAAAATCAGAAAATCCTCTTATTACATCTAATTGTTATCTGGTATGAAAATGTAAAAAATCAAAAAATTTCTATGAAATATTAAATCAAAACTCTTCTGTGTCAGCTGGTTTTAAGAAATGGATTGAATTATTTGAATTAGATAACAAGGAATCCAAAATAATCCATAAATTACCTTTTAAAATTACAAAAAACTGTAAACTCCAGTGGTTTCAGTACAGAATTCTAAATAAAATATTGGCAACTAATTCATTTTTATTCAAAATCAGAAAGGTAGATTCTAAGCAGTGTAATTTTTGTCAAAGAGAAGTAGAGACAATTGAACATATCCTATGGGAATGTGATTTTTTTGTACAACTATTCCTTGAAAATTTTGAATATCATCTTCAACAGAGAAATCTCCAGTTGCCCATAACCAAAAAGAATTTTATTTTAGGCATTAAAGGAAAAAATAATGAAATAGCGAATATTATAGTTTTATGGCTAAAATATTATATTTATACTTCTAGATGTACCGAAAAACCTCTAAATGTGCACTCTGCAATATCACACTTAAATCAATTTTACCAAACACAAAAATATATATCATATAAAAATGATGAAAAAGAAAAATTTGATACTCAGTGGAACAGGTGGAACCAACTCTTCTTCTAGCTCTCTCTACTCTCACTCTCTTCCCGCTCCCCCTCCCTCCCCCTATCTCTCTCTCTCTCTCTCTCTCTCTCTCTCTCTCTCTCTCTCTCTCTCTCTCTCTCTCTCTCTCTCTCTCTCTCTCTCTCTCTCATATAAGTAAAAATACACAATTATGTAACAATAACTAATTATGAATATTCTGTATGAAATGAATTGTGTTTAAAAAAATAAAATTAAAAAAAAAAAAAAAAAAAAAAAGCGTTGGTCGTGGTCCAGTTGACTTGCTTTGCTTCCCAATGTGTGGGGTGACTGCAAGCTGTGCCAACTTGCAGCCATGTGGCGTCTGCGCACACCAAGTCAACTGATAACTGAATGTTTGTGTGAAACTTGTAATAAACTGTCACTCTGTTGAAATGCTAATGCTAGTGTAAACTAAGCTAATAAGCTTACTCTTGGTGACAGTAATATATACTTTAGAACTGTACTACATGTATATGTTTGAAATATGAAAAATGTTGATATTTGAAGTTTGAGATGTTTGATCTATGAAGTTTGAGATATTAATGATATTTGATATGCAAGATTTGATAAAATAAGTTGATATGCTTGATATTGGAATTTGAGATATGACATATTGATTGATTGATTTGATTGATTGATTGATTGATTTGAACAATTTGTATGTGTGCTGACCCTGTATGGTTAACCCGGGACGGTTAGAATAAAGAAACACACATTGTTGATCTTTGAATTTGGTGGGTTTGCCCAATTGAAATGGCATCCCACAATTTTGTATTGTGCCACGGCCAATATACGCCACAATAAATAAGTATAAATTCTATATTGAGTTTTGTGTCAATTTTCTCTGTATAAATAACTAACAACACTAGAATTTTTGGTTTTCTCTATTTTTATTCATAACAATAACAACAATAACAAGAACATCATAATAATAAACATTCAAAACTTTTCTTCAGTTCTTTTTGTAAGGGGAAGGATCTCCTCATGTACAAATAGTGTGTTTCACAAGCACAGTCCATGATATCGTATCCTTTTAGGGTCACTTTCTTGCCATAATCTTTAATACGATCTCCGGGTTTTTCTATCCATTTCCCTTGAATCAAAGTGTTTTC
Source organism: Saccostrea cuccullata (assembly GCF_032062105.1). Taxonomy (NCBI): domain Eukaryota; kingdom Metazoa; phylum Mollusca; class Bivalvia; order Ostreida; family Ostreidae; genus Saccostrea; species Saccostrea cuccullata. The sequence continues at coordinate 15,073 of NW_026928761.1, read as the reverse complement.
GGGTCCCTCTCTTTGGTGAGCCAAGACATATTTGATTTTCCATTTGAATTCCCGATACTTGGGATGTCTGGGTCCTACTAAGAGCAGGATGCTGTCCCCTATGGGATCAGGTAACTTTATTCTCTTATACAGGTAGATTTCATTGAGGCCTGTTTGTCCTGGATTCTTATCAAAGAAATCTTGAACACATTCCTCTTTGTTTTTCATCCATTCTCCCTTTAAAGTAGTACCTTCTGGTTCTACTATTTTCCAAAGATACTCAGAGCTTAAAAATTCCATAATGTGCTCTGTCCCTCACTCAGATCAGAAATGATCTCTGGATTTGGGTCTCCTTTTTATATAGACTCTCAGGTGTAATTATTTTTAGCTTGCAGAGGAAAACCAATAGAGAATTTTTAATTAGGAATGATTCAAAAATCTCATTCTTTATCACTGAGTGTGGTAAAAAAAAAATCTAGGTCTGAGGAGCTTGCTTAACAATAGAAAACACCAAATTTGGGTTCTGTCCTTGATTTATAGTTAACACAGAAATAGGCGTTTGGACTGTTGAATCTCGGCTCGACAGATGGGGCAAAAATGAAAGGAAGGAGCACACAAAGCACAGCAGCATACGTGTCCACAAGGTAGAAAAGCGATTTGTAATTCCTCGTCTAAACAAATGTGACATTTTCCTCGAGCCTGGACCTCTTGTTCTGGGTTCAGTAGAGGTTTGATCTCAATGAAAGGTTTATATCCCTGCTTCTCTAAGAACCTGACAAATATACCCATCACCCAGCTTCGTCCTTTATACTGATTGATGTAAGGACAATTGGGGTTCCAATAAGTATGTTCTGCACAAGGATCGTCCTCGGGATCCCAATTCGTTAAAGTCATTCCACAATGAAAACAGGTAGCGTTATCTTTTAATCCCCTGTAGAAAAACCCAGCTCGAGCTAGGTCTGGTATTTTTCCTGAGAGAGGTTCTGGCCATCCCTGCTCAAAAGTAGCTTCTCTCTTTGAGAGCTGAGCATACTGAGGATAACGCATGGGTTGGTCTGGCTCGCGACTCCCCATGATTAGAAATGACCTTTGATTTTGAATAAGAATACCTTTTATAGAGAAGAAGAAAGAAAACAACACACACAAAAAAAAACAATTCATTTTTTTATTTCAAAAAGTCAAACATATCAACATATCAATAACCATAAGGTAAAGTGTTATAATTCTCTACAATTTGTCTCTTGTCATACACAATTCTATACTTTTTCTCTAAAGGTTTGGTCATGAGGTCATGATCACGGGTCCTCTGGATTTTGCTGGGATAAGGGACTGTAACTTCCTCTATTTCTCCTTTGAGCATTTGATCTAAAGTGTTTAGGCACACTAACTGAGAGGTTCGATGGTTGAGAGTGATTCCTTTGACTTCAAGGGTCTCGATTCCTTTGCCCGTCCGAAAACCATAATTTTTAGGACCTGCCGACATGAATTTGGTGATGTGATCCCCGTCTAATTCGTCGGTCCATTCTCCTAAACTATGGCCCAAGGTAGGATTAAAAGCTCCTTCCATATGTTGGTAAATGATACTGTCCGTATCGAAATAAAGGCCCCGTTCTCCTAAAGGTTGTAAAGTCTCGTAGAGGTGTAAGCGGGCATGCGCGGTGGTAAAACAAGCCAGGACCACGTTTCCAAAGGGACATTCTTCGACGAATTCCTGTTTGTCTTGATAATTCACTAGCATCTTGTCTTCATTGGGGTTCTCTTTATTGACTAAGAGTTGCATGCCCTTGATGTCGAGAGTCGAATTTTGTAAGAGTTGGTGTAATTCCTCTTCTTCGTCCAAGTATCTGGTTTTGGGTAATAACAAGCGTTGAGCAAATTTTCCCCACAGACAATTTAAAAAGAGTTTAGCAATGGTTCTTCTCACTGGATTCTTCTCGATACTGATCCTATCCATTAGGAATCCTTCTTTGTCTAAGACTTTTCGAATGCAATCTTGTTCTTGTTATGAGGTCTTACAGTCGGGGGGAAATCCGGAGGCTTCCTGTTTGATCTTGAGGAAGGTATTGATGTAGTCTTTAAATAACTCTTGACTGCTTTCTTTAAAATGCCACACTTCGTAAATTCGCTCTAAGGTATATCCCATGTCTAGGGCTTTATGTAATTCGGTCGTCACCCAAGTACCCGTGAGACTACGTTCCCGGTCGGTGTGTTGACATGGATCTTGAGAAGTAGAGTCCTGTCGTTCGGCACACGTGCGACATAAGGGAAATAATAACTTGCCTCCCATCCGATAAGGTAATACGGGGTGATAGAGGCCTCGGGGAGGTAAGACCCGACAGTGAATGAGACCGAAATAACTTCTCACGTCCTGGAACTCGTCTGTGATGATCTCGGGATGCCCTAAGGGAAATGGTCTGTGTTTCAACACGTAAGGATATAGGGAACAGACGTCCACGTATCTCATGTCCCCTTCCTCACAATATAATTTAGTGGCATTGGTCCGGCCTCCGTACAGGGCTTCTCGAGGGTTCAAAGGATCGGTAATGTCCAGATCTCGTACAAAATGCTGTAAACTCACATCTCGTTGCACTTGCTGATCGAAATCGTGCTCCCAGATACTACAGACGGTGTACCCCATGTCCTCCAAATCCGCAGTCCTTCTGAGGGTTTTCTCGTGTAATTGTTGGTAAGTAAATTGGGTCCGGTGAGGATGAGTTTCCGTCTGTAAACTGGGATAGCAAGTGGGGCATCCGTGCCAATAACACCCGTAAAATTCGTAGACGGTGCGAGTCGCTTCCTGGTATCCGTCGACGGTATAATTTCCGATCGGGACTTCGCCTCCGTTTCTGGCATGTTGTATGTGACATCCACTCTGTTGACTCATCCAGGTGAGCCACCGACAGGCTTTGGCCGAATATTGTCGTGCCGGTTCATATCCGAGGTTCGGAATGATGGAAATGGTGTCTTTAGGCATGAATTGTCGACGGTAGGCTAAATTAGCAGCACTGGGAAACGTGATGGATTCCTGGAAAGGGTCCACGTTGACCAAACTCTTGAGGGTGGTTCTAAACTGTGCACAGCATCGTCGTAAAATGTCGACGTCCGAGACACAATACTCTACAAACTCTTTCTGGAAATCAAACACTTTTCCCCTCTGTTGTTCGTACCATTCGAAAAAAGCCTGTCGTCCACTGGTAGACATTTCGTCCGGTTTGTAGAAAGCTGCCGGTGGATAAGGTCCCACGTAATTTTGGTTCTGTTCCGTATTAAAAAAGTGGGGGAAATAACCTTTCTTCAATTCGTCGAATCCGAAAGCGGAGGGCATCTGGGCCTAAGGAAACGGTAAGAAACTATACGAGTCGATGAATTTGAGTCCACATATTTCCATGTACAAGATCTTACTGCCGTTCATGATGACGTTAGGTTTCAGGGGGGCAGAATGCACTATGTAATTCAAAATGAATTGTCCGTCGTATCCTTTGAAGTTATGGGCGATGATGATGGCCTCGTCGTGTACTAATGTGGAATTCTTAGTACCTGTTGTGGGTTGTAATAACCACTCCATGAACTTCTTTAAGGTGTCTGGTCCTTGAAATAGGTGCTGACGGGGTCCCATGTGTTGACAATGAGGACAGGGTTGGTCTATGTCTAAGTGATTGCAATGTTGACAGACGCGATGTGCCACACACAGATTAGGGATGTGAATGCCCGTTTCCTGAGTGCATTCGAAATCGAAATAGATGTAAAACTGTAAGGTCCCTTTCCCCTTCTTCTTCTTCTGGGGCTTCAGTTGAACGTAGCACCGATGATCGGCATCGACGATTTTCTTACAGATCTTACAATGTTTCTGTCCTCCGCACTTGTGATGAGGAAATAATTTCTTAGGTATCCAGGACTGACACTTCTCGCATAGCCCCATTAAATTGCAGACAGTAGTGGTGGTTTTCTTACTATGGGGTCTTAAATGATTTTCGTAGCAGGTCCTGTTCTTAAAAATTCCTTGGCATTCCGGGCATCGAATGTTGCTCCCGTCTATGGGACATTTAGGGTGTCCTAAACAAAAGGGACAGCGATGAGGACACTTGGACCGATGTTCTGTGACATTCCTGTACCCTACGTCGCAATGATCACAGTAATATTGGTTCCCTGTTACTCCCGGCGTGGATATGATGGCATCGTAATGATGGTCGTCGAACAAAATGTTCAAATAAGTTCCATTTCTCGAACCTTTGTAAATAGGTTCTAAACAGAGTTTAGTCGAAGTAGATTTGAACTGAAATATTTTCAGTCGATACTGAGGAGCTAACACCTGTTGTAATTTCGTCCATTCTCGGGCTCCACAAGCTTGAGTGATATCACACTCGGCTTGTTCCATGAGGGCTATGGCTTCTCGTTTCTGGTCTAAGTATTGATCGCCTGACCTCATGCGTTTCCATCGTTTTTTCCATTCCGGGTCTGGATGTTCCGGTTTTTGACTGTGTAATCGAGTGACAACGATGGCTCTAGCCAAACAAAATTTATCATGGGGATTGACGATCCGAACGATGGATTGTTTATTATTCTTGAAAGTTTCTTTACTCACTTGTAAATGTTTGGTTCTGTCACCACCACTCCCCTCGGGATTCATGACATGAAACAGATCGAATTCTAGGGAGCCGTCACCCAGTTTGAACTCCTTGTTGGAATGTTGCACGGCTTCAATTTTGTCTAAAATGAGGTCTTCGTTTAAATCTTTACATTGCGTAAACTCGTACCAAATCTCTGAATACAAAGATTGGTGTCGTAGGTTCAGGCGGATGTAATCGTTAGGATTAAACTGCATTTCAGATTTGAAAGTTTGTAACATGTCTCTGAATAATCGCCGAACGAATCCTGTGTTTTCCTCTTCTGGAAATTCATTGAAATGGACGATATAATTATTTTGATGCGCTTTCAATTTTGGAGAGCGGGTTTCTTTAGCTAGTCTCATCTGATAATACTCAGAAATCGGTTTAGGTGGTAAATCTATTTCTCTCTCGGTTCTTTTTCGTTTCAATAATCGTTGAGCCTGTAACTGTTTTTCTCTAGTAGAATCCATGTCTAACAGCTGATGGCTCTGAGGGTAAAATGAACCCAAAGTCGGAGAAAAGCCGTATTTATATAGTGGATGACGTCACAATGCATAGGTAAGTCCAACCTATTTTTGCACACGACCCTATTTTTTTTTTGCACACGGTACTTATAGATGATGCAACAGGTATAAAAAGATGATGCAACAGGTATAAAAAGATGACGCAACAGGTATAAAAAGATGATGCAACAGGTATAAAAAAGATGATGCAACAGGTATAAAAAGATGATGCACAGGTATAAAAAGATGATGCAACGGGTATAAAAAGATGATGTAACAGGTATAAAAAAGATGATGCAACAGGTATAAAAAGGTAGGTAAAAAGTATATTTTTTGCACACGGCCCTAAAATAAACCCATGCTATATATAAACCAGAGCTGGACAATGAGGATCATTCTGGGTTAGTACTTGGAATTGGGCACAGGTAAAAAAATGCAACTCAAACTGTACTTCGGAAATTATATGACAGAGAAAACGGTGTATTGTTGGTGTATTAATGGAGAACATTTTGGAGAATGGATGAAAACTAAAGAAGAAGCCATCCAGAATTTTTATGAACGCAACAGAAATTATTTAAAATGGCCACCGAATTTAAAGTACAAAAAATTTTGGTTGGTAAAAAGAGTGGAATTGGATCCTGAAGATTATGACACCAGAGAGGAAAAATACTGTCTGAAGGAGAGAAAAAATGGTTATTGGGGTTATCAAAAATACAAATTGGATATCCTGAGTGAACCTTATAAAATAAAGGAGAAGAGTTCCTGGAAAATTACACTTGCCGATTGTTTTCATCAATTGGAAGAAAAGAGGTTTAGGGAAGAAAAGAAGCTTCAAGGACTTTTTACAGATAGGTCTATTTATAAAGTGTATGTAAATTGTCGCATCCCTTTATTGCCTGAAGGAAAACAATCTCAAGAAAAAGGAGAGGGAAAAAATTAAGAAGACAGTGTATGTTTGTATTTTTTTTCATTCTGAATAAAAATTGCCTTGTTATTGTATTGTGTTAGTGTTTTTTTTTTCAGTAAAAAAAAAATCCAGTTCAAACTGGCTAGACTAGGCTGTCTAGACTGTGAATGAAATCGTGTGAAGTCATAATCACATTGTATTTATACAGTGGATGACGTCACAATGCGTAGGTAAGTCCAACCTATTTTTTGCACACGACCCTAATTTTTTTTTTGCACACGGCCCTTACAGTATAGTGTAAAAAACTATATTTAGAGCTATATACTGAATCCCCACCTATCCCTACCCCCCAAGGACTGTACTGAGTTGAACCCCCTATCCTCCCCAGACCCCCCCCCCCAATCTGCACTCTCTTGACCCCTCCTATCCCCCAGGGGGATGCACTCCCTTGACCCCCTTATCCCCCAGGGGGGCTGCACTCCCTTGACCCCCTTATCCTCCCAGCCAATCAGAATCCTCCATTTTGAACCTCATTTGCATAAAAAGTGCACTCAGCTGACCCGGCCATCCAGCCTGCTTCAGGCTAGTATATATAAGGAGCTCCGGTATATCCGGCTCCACTCAACCAGCGAGTTATGTAAAGGTTGTTTGAAATTTTCTCCAACGTGATTATGGTTCTAGTCATTTTGTTCAACGCTTTATTATTAATAAAGAACTATAATGTTATCTTCACGTTTTTCAGAATGGATATGGGAAACTGAATTTTTTTAAAAGCACAGCGTTACATTTTGTAATTAAATTATTTTAGATAATTTTTTTCTTTTGTAGGTTTCTCGAATAAATTGAAATTATTCATTTTTCGGTTGGAAATCTGTGTCTAAGTAATAGAATTAAGAGGTACCCGAGTATATGTATGTGAATACAATTTAATTCAAAACACAGTGTGTTTTCCCTTCCAAATAAAAATGTAAATAATTATGCACAACCATATATGAAATGCTTAAATTGTTGAATCTATTATGTGGTAAACAGCGTTAAAACTCTGCTCAAAGAAGGTTGTCTAGAAAAAAATGTTTGGGGGTAGGGGGTACTTCACTATTGCTCCGAGAGATTTGATTTATAATTAGATTTGATTGTAATTCATTGTAATGAAAAAAGTTCTGGTAGCGTTACCATGTATTAAAATAATACTTACTGTGCATAGTATCTTTGGAGTATTTGTATTTACGGTGTAGTAATCCGTAGGAAAGTACATATCACCGGATACCTGACAAATCTTTAACACGCGTTGCTACCAAACAATAAACTCTACTAGATTCATAAAAATAAATCTATATGTAAGTTAAAATTGCATTTAATAATGTTGAATTGAATTAAATTTAAAGACCCTTTAAATACGGTGAAATCAAAAGGTGTGCCGCGTCACGTGATCTCGAGTCTATCAGGTACGCACAGATTGCGTCATTGTTAGAAATAAAGACAAACATTAAAAAAAATCTAAATATGCGTTTTCAAGAATAATTTTACAAGCAATAATTTTATGTTTATTCATTATTTATGGTCTTTCGCTTCAAAAT
>NW_026928761.1:0-5000 GCF_032062105.1 Saccostrea cuccullata | reverse complement strand
CCCCGGGGGAAGGGCGGGGCCACAATGGGGAATCAAAGTTTTATATAGAAATATATAGGAAAAATCTTTGAAAATCTTCTACTCAAGAACCACTGGGCCAGAAAAGCTGAAAATTTTATGGAAGCATCCTGGTATAGTGTAGATTCTAAATTGTTCAAATCATGACCCCCGGGGATGGGCGGGGCCACAATGGGGATACAAAGTTTTACATAGAAATATATAGGATTAATCTTTGAAAATCTTCTTCTCAAGAACCACTGGGCCAGAAAAGCTGAAACTTATGTGGAAGCATCCTGGTATAATGTAGATTCTAAATTGTTCAAATAATGACCCCCGGGGGAAGGGTGGGGCCACAATGGGGAATCAAAGTTTTATATAGAAATATATAGGAAAAATCTTTGAAAATCTTCTTCTCAAGAACCACTAGGCCAGAAAACCTGAAAATTTTATGGAAGCATCCTGGTAAAGTGTGGATTCTAAATTGTTCAAATCAATGACCCCCGGAGGATGGGCGGGGCCACAATGGGGAATCAAAGTTTTACATAGAAATATATAGGAAAAATCTTTGAAAATCTTCTTCTCAAGAACCACTGGGCCAGAAAAGCTGAAACTTATGTGGAAGCATCCTGGTATAATGTAGATTTTAAATTGTTCAAATAATGACCCCCGGGGGAAGGGTGGGGCCACAATGGGGAATCAAAGTTTTATATAGAAATATATAGGAAAAATCTTTGAAAATCTTCTTCTCAAGAACCACTGGGCCAGAAAAGCTGAAACTTATGTGGAAGCATCCTGGTATAATGTAGATTCTAAATTGTTCAAATAATGACCCCGGGGGATGGGTGGGGCCACAATGGGGAATCAAAGTTTTATATAGAAATATATAGGAAAAATCTTTGAAAATCTTCTTCTCAAGAACCACTGGGCCAGAAAAGCTGAAACTTATGTGGAAGCATCCTGGTATAATGTAGATTCTAAATTGTTCAAATCATGACCCCCAGGGGATGGGCGGGGCCATAATAGGGAATCAAAGTTTTACATAGAAATATATAGGAAAAATCTTTGAAAATCTTCTTCTCAAGAACCACTGGGCCAGAAAAGCTGAAACTTATGTGGAAGCATCCTGGTATAGTGTAGATTCTAAATTGTTCAAATAATGACCCCCGGGGAAGGGTGGGGCCACAATGGGGAATCAAAGTTTTATATAGAAATATATAGGAAAAATCTTTGAAAATCTTCTTCTCAAGAACCACTGGGCCAGAAAACCTGAAAATTTTATGGAAGCATTCCTGGTATAATGTAGATTTTAAATTGTTCAAATAATGACCCCCGGGGGATTGGTGGGGCCACAATGGGGAATCAAAGTTTTATATAGAAATATATAGGAAAAATCTTTGAAAATCTTCTTCTCAAGAACCACTGGGCCAGAAAAGCTGAAACTTATGTGGAAGCATTCCTGGTATAATGTAGATTCTAAATTTTTCCAAATCATGACCCCAAGGGGAAGGGCGGGGCCACAATGGGGAATCAAAGTTTTATATAGAAATATATAGGAAAAATCTTTGCAAATCTTCTTCTCAAGAACCACTGCGCCAGAAAAGCTGAAACTTATGTGGAAGCATCTTGGTATAGTGTAGATTCTAAATTGTTCAAATAATGACCCAGGGGGATGGGTGGGGCCACAATGTGGAATCAAAGTTTTATATAGAAATATATAGGAAAAATCTTTGAAAATTTTCTTCTCAAGAACCACTAGGCCAGAAAAGCTGAAACTCACGTGGAAGCACCCTGGTATAGTGTAGATTCTAAATTGTTCAAATCATGACCCCAGGGGATGGGCGGGGTCAGAATGGGGTATCAAATTTTTACATAGAAATATATAGGAAAAATCTTTGAAAATCTTCTTCTCAAGAACCACTGGGCCAGAAAAGCTGAAACTTATGTGGAAGCATCCTGGTATAGTGTAGATTCTAAATTGTTCAAATAATGACACCCAGGGGAAGGGCGGGGCCACAATGGGGAATCAAAATTTTATATAGAAATATATAGGAAAATCTTTAAAAATTTTCTTCTCAAGAACCACTGGGCTAGAAAAAGTGAAGCTTATGTGGAAGCATTCTGGGGTAGTGTAAATTCTAAATTGTAGGAATCATGACCCCCGGGGGAAGGAGCAGGGCCATTATAGGGATCAAATTTTTACATAGAAATATATTGGAAAAATCTTTGAAAATCTTCTTCTCAGGAACCACTGGGCCAATAAAGTTGAAACATATGTGCCCATGGAAGGATCATGGTGTAGATTTCAAAATGTCTAAATTATGATCAGTGGGGTAGGGTGGGGATGCACTATGTATAACAAGGGTGAAATCTGGTAAAGAACAGAATGGTCAATGCTTCTCAGGTGAGCGATGTGGCCCATGGGCCTCTTGTCTATTTTGTAATTTCAAACTTTCATATGATATAGATTTTTATTAAATAAATGAAATTATGATTTATCAGACAATACCACAAAACTTTTTATTCCAAGGGTATGACTTTACTTTTCTTCCGAAACATAAACTTAAAAGAGTTAGTCTTTAAAAAGAAGATTAGTTAAATTTGATTAACTAATTTATTTTCTGGGCAAATCTGACAAAATTATTTTTGTTTTAAGTGTACAAAAATATGTCCCAATCATTAATTCATATTAAAATATAAACTCAGAATGTATATTCGAACATTCTTTGATATTGCTTGATTATATTCGGTAACTGAGTTTCCTGTTTTAAGGAGATTTTCCCTATCGAATGTATTGTGTTTTTGAATGATTTATTAATATTTTTTCTTTTCTTTCAGTCGGTTTCTTTCTATTTTTGGGAGTTAAAACAGGATATGGCCTGACCCCATGTTGGAATTACACACTAGCAATGTTGATAATAAGCACAATTTTCATTCTTGTGGATTTTTTCTACTTATTGTACAGAAGTATAAGACACGGTTGCTTTCCAGCAAATGATCCTAACCAAGCAACGGGTCAGCAGGTGAACTGGGCAATCAAGGTGTGTCAGTAATTCTGTCACAAAAAGGAATGCCTGATCAATTACCCTACCCACCACAGTCAAGAAATACTGAACTACCGATGTCTGATATTCCTAAAGCTCCCAATGCTACCATTAATTATCAGAAATAATTGATTGAATATTTGCAAAAGTTGCTATCTAGTAAGATGGTAATTGTAAAAGAAGCATTTTATACTGTCAAAGAAGAATTAAATGAAGCAACAACAATCAGTAGATTTTGTCTTCTTTGAGTTTATTCAATGAACGAGATGGTATTGTGTATTTAAAATAGTTTTCAAATGATTTTTTTAACTATTCATATAGTATTGTTTTATCAACTTGTTTGCCTTGAATGGTCCGTCTACCAGATCCTTACTTAATGCTCATGGAGGATGTTACCGGTCAAAGGGGAGGCCAACTCCTCTTAGGTACCTGACCACACTATTCCTTCATTAGATGTGTTTTGTTTAAAGTTGTTTTTTAGATCGACCACTGTTGTTATCTTTCCTTTTTATAATTAAAATCAAAATTGTATATTTAATTTGCAGCCATCATGTGAAGATTTATTTTAATATATATATATTTCAAATGAAAAATATAAGACATTTACCGAATTCATTTAATTTTTTTTTTTGAAAAACCATACTAAAATTAAACAAAAAATATAACAATTGCGCAACACTGATACAGTGAGAATATATGAATGTGCATACGTATCAAAGTTTTAAAAAGTTTTAACTATTACAATTCTGCTTAAAACGCAAAAGAAACATAGTCACCTGGGTTAGTACCTATGGTATCTTTTTAAGTGTTTCCATTTTTCTCTAGAGCAATATGCTTACAAACAACCATACGTCCACCCAATCTTATTAACAGTATATCAAAGTTCCTGAAGATTTATGTTTTTGAAGTCAAGCATCATTGTCAAAGAGATAGTATGAAGAAGGTCTTCTGTTTGAAGATTTTTTTAAAATAGATGCTTCACGCCTTTTCCTTGCCAATCTTTTTGTCTTTCGAGATGTCCTCCACTTTGTCTATTGTGGTGTCATTGTAACGGTTATTGTGGTTGTTAGATACAGCAGCCACCACTGCTAGAGCCTACATAAATAATAAAGAGATGTGTTAGATATACACATAACACGTGATTTATGTATTTATTTTCATAAATGTCGATAGCTATGCCGATTGTCACTGAACGCCACAATGAATTTTCCCCACACATCACAAAGTTGAAAGTGATTTGAAAGTCGGGCATCAGACCCGAGGAACATTCAAGTAGGCTGGCCAAGGATAAACAATTAAGAGCGGGGAATTTTTTTGTGCCCTACACACCAAAGGGTGTAAAGGACATAGATGAAGAGATGTCAAGATTACAAGTACAGAGTACAGTCCCGTAGGAAGCAATTTCAAAGGCCCTTAAACTAAGCATCTGATTAGTAGAATTCATTTAATGTCCCTTAAACTCAAAAATAGAATAGTATATAGTTTTGATCTGTCGGCGCGTCTGTCTGTTTATTCGCAAAAACTTGAAACTTCAATGCTCATTACTTTGAGTTATAGCAATAAGATGTTTTAAACATGTAATTTTATTTCAAGCAAAGTGATCTTTTTCGGGGTGATAGGGGGAGGGGGCATATTTAACCTCTTGACCTTGGAATTTGACCCACTTTAAAAAAAAATTCTCAAACTTTAATTAACATATACCTTAGCGGTAATATTTCAACTGCTGGTCATAGAGCTTTCATACTTCACATGTATATTTCATTGTGATGAGACATTTACTTGGGTACAGAGTCTTCTTTACCTTTTGACCCTGATTTTGGAATTTCTTCTACTTTTGAAAAATTTACATTGGATATAACCTTCGTACAGTGAGTGTCAGGGGGCTCGATATTTCACAGGTGTATTTCTTGTGACAAGGTCATTCTTGCAAGTGATTAATGACAATTTTGACCCTTTAAT
>NW_026928760.1:0-36288 GCF_032062105.1 Saccostrea cuccullata | reverse complement strand
GATTAGTAATGATTAGTAATTTCCCTCGATTTTTTTTTCAGAGGAATTACATTTTAACTGACGATATCTCAAGAGTTTTTAAAACCTCCCTCTTTACCTCATTAAAGCTTTGTACATTGAAATGTCTGACCTATATTTTGTGTCATAATCTACACTGTTTTATCAGTACTTGTCAATGTTTTTGTTGCAAGTCAAAGAATTATATTGTATTGACGGTACAGTGCATTATAATGGAAGGTTCCATTAGTAGCCAATAGCTATCAAGCGTAAAGAACAGGTTTTCGAAATGTAATTCAGGTATTCACTTCTAGCCGCCGTGTGGCACGAGTTAGACGAACTTTTTAAATTTTTTATTATTTTCCTATTTACATGTCAATATTAAATTATTGTTTTATATAATGTTAGTATATTAATATTCATATGGTAATAAAGTTGTGAGGTCCGTTCACAACTCCTCCTGCATCCAGCGGCACCTGGCAACGGATACAGGTTTTCTAGAGTTTTTTTTAAAATTGGTTTTCATCGGTTTATCTCTAGTTTTTTCCTGGCCGGCCCTGATGCTATGTAAAGGGGGTACTAAGAATTTTAAACATTTCCTGTCATGGAAAGAAATGGACAGATAGTGTCATGTTTTTCTGCGTTACAAAATTTATTTGTATGTTATGCATGTACATGTATGTAAAACTAATAAATTACGGGCGTCCCAGCAATCACGACTGGCTGTTAGGCATTGTATGTTTGTGTTGTGTTTTATTCTAATGTGAGTTAATATACCCAGTCTTCGCTCATGGGGTACATCCACCCTAAGCTTTGTTTTCAGGTATCCTGGTATGCCAGAGTTTTGATGTATGTTTAGTTAATTTATTTCCATAATACCTTTACATATATTTGTCAATCTCTTGTTTTTGTGTGTGTCTTTTTAATATAGATAAAGGTGTATAAATTTCTTAGTTCTCATGTTTTATTTTTAAAAGAAAAGGTCAATTTTCCTGTTATATGAAATGACTGAGGTACATATAGAACTGTGTCGTACAGTGGGCGGGGCATTTACTGTAGAGTTTTGCCCAAACAATGAGTTGATCCTTACGTCGCAGGTTTGAATCCGGAATATTCCCACCATAGCACATTGGGACCAGTGTTTCCGGTGAGGTCCTGAGTCCCCAGTACAGGTCTAAATTTATAGTCCTCCACCGGCAAATGGCGGCATCACAATATCAGTGAAATACTGATCTTTGGTATTTGGTATTTGGTATTTGGAACAATTGGTTTCTCCAGTGACAGTGATTTAGATGTCAAAAATACAAAATACTCTCAAACATTCTTTCTTCGTATCGAGATCAAAACAGCAAATATTAGCAGTACATGTATCTATATCTGTTTAATTTAATGTCGTCGAAGTATGATAAACTTTATGACACTGAAAAAGGAGGTGTTTTCCCGCATAAAAAAGATAGAAAGTTGCTATTTTGAGCAGTGCATTTCTACTTAAGTTTAAGTTTCGAGATCACGTGAGAAATTCCAGATTAAATTTAGATACAACTGAAGGAAAAAATATGAAAATGAAACAAAAGAAAGAGAAAGAAAAACAAAGCAAGCCCCTCCCTTTTGAGGCTTTTATATAGGTCTCAGTTATCAAGCAAGGTTATTTTCTCAGAAAACTTTTGGAGTCGAAAGTTATTCAGTGAAGAATAAGGATCAATCTAAAGAGAAAAAAATTTAAAGGCGTTATAAGTGACCTTGTACTCCCCTCTGGAAAAGGCGGACTCCCCATCCCCGTTGAAATCGCAGATCTGTGATCTAAGTTTGTTTGAAAAGTCGTAGGTATGAAGATAATTTAGAAGTCAAGGACTAACACAACAACCCCCCCAACCCCGAAAAATGTTTTCTACGCTTTGTATATATCCCTTTTCTTTAGAAAATTCAGCAAGGCTATCAAATCAACAATAACTTTATAATCGATCAATTTCCGCCAAATATCCTTCCGAGTATAAGTATTAATGTATTCAGTGTTTATATTGAAAATGTTTTTGTTTAAGTTTACAAAGAGACAGCGAATATCTAAAATAAATCTTAATTTTATTTTATGCTTATAAATACGTATAAGGATAGAAAAAAACGTACTTAAAAGGAATTTTTAGAGGGGTAAATGGGACGATAATTTAAACATTAATTTTATTTGGCGCAATCAACAGGCAGACTTTATTTTGTTCTTAGACTTTCGGTGTATACATATAACATCAGTGGCGTAGCATCGTTTTTGAAAGTGGGGGGGGGGGGCAGCCGGAGAAATTTTTTTTTACTGATCTGAAAAAGTTGACAAGCAAAAAAAAAAAAGGGAAAAAGTTGAAAGTTGCCCAAAGTCGAAAATCCTATTTCGTGGGGGGGGGGGGGGCTAATTTTTTATCACTGTCAACTACTATCAGTACCAATTCTAATACTTCATTTTCGGTACATCACTATAACTGGGGGGGGGGGCAACCAAGTTCTTAATTAACATTTGCTATAGTATAGGTAAGGTTGGGAAAAAAAGTGGGGGGGGGGCAGCCCCCCCCCCCTGTTGCTACGCCCCTGAACTTTAATTCTACTGAATGAACATGGAAAGCAACGCAGGGAATAAAATATGTACATGTAACTAATAACGACGCGTGCCGTTACTTACATAGGCAATTGGAGTATCGACCCCCCCCCCCTTCTGTTTTTCTGGGTTTTTTTTCTATTTTGGATTTTTAATAGGTATTGCATGTTATTAATAATGTTACCCTTTTATCTGTTTACGCTGTTTTTAAATACATGTTTTTCGTTTTCGACTGATACATAAAAAGAGACGGCTTGCAATTTAATTTTTATTCTCGACGTCGATCTGCCTCTATTAATCTTCACTTGGATGATCACTACAATAAGCGTAGAGAATCATGCAATATGCAGACATCGATGAATTTGATACACGTTCTTCTTCCTTTTCAGACTTCGTACTCTCCTCCACAGCGGAAGGTTTACAACAAGAACTTAATATTCTACAGCAATACTGCAACGATTGGTGTCTCTGTGTTAATACATCTAAAACAAAGATAGTTGTTTTTAACAAAGCAGGTAGACTCTCCAAAACAAAATTTTACCTCGATGATGTCGAACTGGAATGTGTGTCTGAATGCAAATATCTAGGTGTGACATTTTGTTCTTCGGGTTCTTTCTCCTTTGCTCAAAAGCAGCTTTATCAAAAAGCATTAAAATCATTTTTTAAACTCAGGAAAAATTTCATTTCCCTGAATCCTGAGGTTAAAACCACTATTCATATTTTTGACCATACAATTAAACCTATTTTATTGTATGCATCTGAAGTTTGGGGTTGTTTTAATCCATTTACAAAAAAAAAAAATAGCATACCCAATTGTACTATTGATAAAATATACTCCAACTTATTCTGTGAAAAACTCCACTTGAAATTTTGTAAATCAGTACTAGGTGTGCATAAAACTGCAACTAATTTTGCTGTATTGTCTGATTTAGGTAGATTTCCCCTGCACTTTGACATTGTAAGATCAATGATAAGGTACTGGTATAGGCTTGAAAATCTAGGCCATTCTTTCCCAATTTTAAAAGATGCATATTGTGAATCCAAATCATCGTTTGAGAAAAAACTCCCTTCTTGGTACAGCTCCATTAATTTTCTTTTTACCAATATCGAGGGTATTTGTGATTTAACTTCAGTCAAAATGCACAAATTCACACGTGAACTTAAAGATTGTTTATTTAGATATTATATACAAGAGTGGAATTCTCAACTTAAATCACACTCTGATAAAAAGTTGAGATGCTATAGCACTTTTAAACAAAATTTTGGTCAAGAAAAGTATCTTAATTTAATTAAGAATTTTGAGCAGAGGAGAAGTTTTACTCGTTTTCGCATATCAGCTCACAGACTTAATATTGAAAGGGACCGATATATAGGCATTCCTAGAGAAGAAAGACACTGCAATAGATGCAATAACAAAACAGTTGATGATGAGAAACATTTTCTCTTTTCATGTAATCACAATAAGGATGAAAGAAAATTCTTGTATGAATTAATAAACAATTCCTGTAAGAATTTCCACAACTTGGACAGTGATAATAAGTTAAATTGGCTCATGACTAATGAGGATGTGCAAATACTGATTCAAGTCAGTAAAATGATTATGAGAGCTGAAGTATGAAAAGTATTAGTAAACCTATTTGTTTTTTTTTTTCTGTAAATTTAATGTGTCCCCCCATTCCCTTCCTAAATGTACAGAATCAGTCAGAATGGGTGTCTTGAATACTTAGAGTACGGGTTTGCCAGTATATTCGACTGTGCAGAGGCATCGTCCCCTGGTACCCTCTGTATCCAAGTTACCTTTTCTTTACATTAATTGTATGCTACCTTCAAGATCACAGATTTACATTTATACATGATAGTACCATTTGTTTATATATATACATATATTTGTATGTAAATTATTATTTTTGTATGCATGGATATGTGTAACAATAAGTGTATGTTTATATATATACTATACATACATATATTTTATGTAAATTATTATTTTTGTATGCATGGATTTGTGTAACAGTAAGTGTATGTTTGTGTATGTGGGTATGCATATGTCAAATATCTATTGAACTAACTCCAAGAGATTATTTTGCATTAAGTTTATAATTATATGCTAAGTACTTATTAATTGAAATTACTATTTCTGTTAATACTAAAATGAATTTTTTTGGAATGACCATCTTCAATACTTAGGGTACAGGTTTGCCAGACTGGCTGTGTAGAGGTATCATCCCCTGGTGCCCTTTGTATTCAAGATGCTCTAGTTTTATATTAGAGTACTGCCATTACTACAAGATTTTTTTTTTAATTTACCTTATATCTATCATTTTTATTTAATTGTGTTTTCTTTTATCATTCTATGGTTTCTAAGCTTTTGATCCAGTGTGGTGATACACTTCTCAATGTCAAACTTAATCACTAGTCATGTTACATTATCCTTAATATAGAATTGTAATCAATGTTATCATTTTGTAATAATTGTTCATGCCCCCCGTGGGCCCTTGATTGGTGAATAAACATAATATTAACATAATTTTTTATGTGCCTTCGATTAGTAAATATTTCGATTAATTCAACATGCCCATATACATGTAGTTGGTTCAACATTGTAAATATATGACTCATTTAAAAATCTTTTTTTCCTGGAAATCTATTGCTGTTTAAATTATTTTTTGAGAATTAAATCAGTTCTATCATAATATCTAATTTTGAAATTCGTGTCCCAAAGGTAAGATTTCTGCACCCCCCCCCCCCTCCCCCGGTTGGGCTAAATATGTTTAGTCATGTATTGAAAATAAAAGGCGTTATTACGCCTTTTGAAAAAGCGTAATAACACCTTTTAAAAGGCGAAATACAGCCTTTAGGAAACGTGTAAAAACGCCTTCTGGAAACGCGTAATTAATAACGGCTTTTGGAAACGTGTAATAACGCCTTTTAGAATGGAAAGGCGTTATAATGCCTTTTTTCGCGTTATTACGCCTTTTAATTTTTTTTCTATAGACTGAGGCTTTCGTATGTATCTGAACACCTGCATTACAGTGGGCATGCGTATTGTGCCAGATCTGTAAGCAAAACGGACACAGTGCTGCGGCCTGTAAAAAGGTCACCGTTGCGGGAAACTAACCATGCTAACCGCGCCCAGTCTGCAAAAGGCACACACAGCCTTTGGCGGTGAAAGTGATAGTGCCAACATTTCAGATTGTGAAAATGTGTTTTGTGGGAAATTAAGTGTAAATAGTGAGAGTGAATGTAATGAAAACAGTGTTGGGGAATATTTATGTACATGCCAGTCAAGATCCAAGGTATGCAAATTACTGCACTGTTAGATACTGTTAGTAGTATCAATATCATTTCAAAGTCTGCATGTCTTTGATAAATTACCAGTTAACAGCCAGACCTGGGGTAATGGTTTAAGGAATCACTGTCTAGTTCGTATAGTATATGCCAGGGCATCAACGATAGTGAGAAACATGGGATAATTTGCCTAACGGGCAAACTAGACAGTGATTCCTTATATTTCCTTTTCATTGTGAAATAAAATTGTAGATTTAGATTTCTAAAATGTAGACATAGATTCAAATCACATGAGGACTCCCTTGCCAATTTCCATAGTCCTCTCCCACTGACGTCAAACACAAAGGCAGCCGCACGAGATTTTCATGCATATTTGGTATCCTTAGCGTCAGACACAGAGACAGATGCGCACAAGATTTGCATGCATATTAGGCCTCCCTAGCTCCCGACCTTTCGACCTGCCTAATTTACATTCCGGCAGGTTTATTAAGAAATTAACTCCGCTATGTTCCAAAGAGTTATCACAGAGAGAAAAATAAGAAATGGAAATATAATGTGTAATGATAATGCATTGTAATCATTACATTTTTTCAAAGTAATGGGGTGTAATGTGTAATGGATCCATTTTTCAATTACAAGTAATTGTAATGTAATGCATTACTTTAAAAAATGTCAGTAATGACCAATTACTTTTCAATTACATTTCAATTACATTGTGTATATTAGTCTCTTTTTATTTTTGAATCTGAAACAAATCAATATCACTGAGAGGTTATTATTTTTTTATTAATAATGTTAGAGTCTTAAAATTAAAATCCTATATCCTACAATTTTTTAAATTTTTTTCTTCCTGACAAGACAATGTAAAATCAATTGAAGAGAACCAAAGAAAATTATGAAAAGAAATCATCAGATTTTATACAAAGATACAAAAAAGTGACATTTATATACATGTATAGTGAGACTTTCAGTTAAATTAAGATACAAATTATATTTTTCTACTTTTTCCGCTTTTCAATGTGGTAAAATAGACTTGGTAAACATGATACAAGATCAATATGATTTATTGTAGACACAAAGAGAAACTAAGACCAAATATAATGCCCTGTTCACACGGAGAGTTTAATTCGAATTAAACGTAAAGTTACTGCGAATTAGCTTCGCTTAGCGTTCACACGGAGAATTTAATGCGAATTAGTTTTTGGAATTAGTTTACTGCGCATTAAATTACTTCGCATTAGCTCCATGTGAACGCTAAGTGAAGCCAATTCAAATTAAATTTTGAGGCATGAGTAATGGCAAAATTGGGTCAAATGCCACATGTCCGGGGTAAATTTGAAGTATTTGTGCTATTTTTGAGTGAAAAACTACAGAAACTTGTGTTAATCACTAAAATGTATGTACAGACACTGTAACATAATGTCAAATGCATCTGCTCCTGCATAAGCTAACGTGATTTGCAAATGACGTCATAATAGTCTTACTGATACCTGACTGTCGAAGTGAACGCAAATTAATTTGCATTAGTTTGATTCGCATTAGTTTACTTCGCATTAATTAACTGCGAATTAAACTCGTCGTGTGAACAGGGCATAAAAAATAGACTGATATATTGACCCTCATTTTTGGTAGCTAAATTAAGGCCTCAAAATTAAAACCCTACATCCAGGTACTTGTAATTATCACGTTTGGTTGTGTTTAATTTATAGCTTCATTGTTTATACCTGTAAAGCTAATTAGAAGTGCTAATTATTAATTCATTCAGTTTTTAATACTCCTTATACATTTTTAGCATTATCTGTTAATTAAATATTAGTTTACCTATAACATCTAGCAGGAAATGTTCAATAAATCATTTATTTAAAAAAACGACAACGGAAAAACTAACAACAGATATTGAACAAAACTACAACATTGAAAGTGTTCTGATCCACTTTCTTTGTCAACTGTAGACTGGATTGGTAAACTACATGAACATGATACATGAATCTAAAATCCAAATACCACTCTGATTTAAAGATCTATAAGGGACAGCATATTAACCAAGCTCAAAGTGTGAAAGTAAATTTATAGATATAAATTGGGTGGTCATACGTTTTGTGCTTTTTTCTTAAAAATGTAATGTGTAATGTAATTCATTACTTTAACAAAGTAATTGTAATTTAATTAATTACTTTTCTGAATGTGAGTAATGGTAATTGTAATTGTAATGATAAAAATTCCAAAGTAATTGTAATGTAATGCATTACATTTCAAAGTAATTGACCCCAGGTCTCTTAACAGCAAATCAAATTTTTGATGGTGCAGTGAGCAGACTGTCAAATTGGCCTGCCCAATAATCAGTCTGTTTGCGTCTTTGGGACAGCCAGTATCTCAGTGCAGACATCTTGTTCGTCTAAAGTACATTCAATATTTGTATATATTTTAGATTGTGCATCTCGATACTTGGTACTTATCATTTGATTTCTAAAAAGATTGTGTTAGATTTTGACAAAGAACTATATGCCGCTTGCGGTATATTGCATATATTTGCCCCCACAAAAGTCAAATTTTGAAAACTTCCTGAAATGTGCTGAATTCAATAAATTGTATGAGAAATATAACTTAACAGAAAATGTTATAGTGTCAAAGCAGTGTATTCACAATTTTTAGCTCTACTGGTCAGAGACCAGAAGAGCTTATGCGATAGTAATGCGTCCGGCGTCCGTTCGTCTGTCCGTCTGTCTGTAAACAATTTTTCAAAATGCTACTCCTCCTACAGTTTTGGTCTGATTTCAATATAACTTGGCACACAAGTAGACTACACTAAGATACATAATTCTGTGTATCGGTTTTTGATTTCGATGAACGGTGTTGCCGTGGTTACTAAAAATAGAAATTTCTGTGAAATTCTTTCAAAACGCTACTCCTCCTACAGTTTTGGTCTGATTTCAGTATAACTTGGCACACAAGTAGATTACACTAAGATACATAATTCTGTGTATTGGTTTTTGATTTCGATGAACGGTGTTGCCGTGGTTACTAAAAATAGAATTGACTGTAAAATTGTTTCAAAATGCTACTCCTCCTACAGTTTTGGTCTGATTTCAATATAACTTGGCACATAAGTAGAATACACTAAGGTACATAATTCTGTGTATTGAATTTTAATTTTGATGAACAGTGTTGCCGTGGTTAATAAAAATAGAAATGTCTGTAAAATTGTTTCAAAATGCTACTCCTCCTACAGTTTTGGTCTGATTTCAGTATAACTTGGCACACAGACTACACTAAGAACATAAAGAGACTTTATCAACGATCATTATTCTATTTAGTTTCAAATCCCAGCTGCTTAAGTACTTTTCTCTTCCTTTGCTATAAGTTCAAACCAGTAGAGCTTCAGTCTCGACAGAGACTTCTGGTTGTTTTTATGACGTCTCAAACTAGTCCGATTTTATATCCTTTTTCAGAAAGAGGACAAAATGGACAAAATTTCCAAATTTTAGCTTTAAAATTAATAGAGCGCAAGTTTGTTCAGGAACAATATTGACATATTTCATTGATACTATCATTCTACACATTATATCAAAATATTGATCCTGAACACACATGAGCTCGGTGACTTTTACTCAAAATATCGACAAAATACTAGTATGTACATTTTTCTGTAAAATTCATAAAAAACTGAAATTTTACGTCATGTTTGTGACGTCATTACGTGCATATGGCGTCATTACTTATGAAAATATTCAGTGATTTGAAGTCAGCATATACTCCCCTGTTTAAGAACTTAATTAAATATATCTCCATCAAAGTTTGATTTTTGGGGCAAATATTGGTTATTACCGAATAAAGTTCTTTATAACTTTTAGAGGTCAGAGCAAATGCACAAAAGTTAGATGTAGATCAAGTTTTTCAGTGCCACCCAAGTCAGAAATGTTCATAAGTGGCAAAGTTAGCAAAACCAAAATGATAGGTTTACCAGGTGTTTGTTCTGTACATAATTTGTTTTTGAGAAAAGGGTTACTTGTACATGTAGTGAAATCAGTTGTTTAACTATTTCAACGAACAGCTCAGTCCCCCTTAAGATATTGAACCCTAGTGATGAACCTGTGTTTGTAAATAAAGGATCAATTCTGGCTCATTTCAAACCACTTGACAATTTGTTCCATATTCAAACGATAGACTTGGACAAAACCCCCGTCCAGTGTGCAAACGTAACTTTATCTGACTCCAAGTCAGCTCCAGCAGCGAATCCTCATTCCAATGAACAATTTCTGCTGAATTTCAACTTTGACGATGAATTGAGTGCCAGCGACAAGAAGTCGTTAACAGAGTGTTTAATTAAAAACAAATCCTTGTTTGTTACAAAGGAAATCCCAGACATAGGTCTTACACGTGTTGTAGAACATCAAATTCAACTCAAGCCCGATGCGCAACCTAAACATCATCGACCATACCGATTACCACCAGATAAGAAACAAGTGTTGCGTCACCAGCTTGATGATCTCTTGAGACAGAATATTATTGCACCTGTTCAAGAAAGTGAAAATGTCCCTATTACAAGTCCTATTGTGTTAGTATCAAAATAAAACAAACCAAAGGGGACGTTAAAGAACTTTACTAAAGATCAGTGTTTGTCATACTACACTGGTTTTAGTGGAGTGACAATACTAGAAAAAGATGCTTAGTTTTCGAGTTTAATGGACCGGCATACCCTACGGCTGAAAGTTATATTTTATAAAAGAGACAGCCCTCCTCATATATTTTGGCCCGGTCGTAGAGTTTTCTCAAGTCAAATTTTTTTTAAACTTGCGATGAAAGTGAAAAGAAGGGGAGGGGGTATTTAAGTCGCTTATTTTACCTTGCTGATAATATTCTTTTTCAAAGATTAATTATTAATTATAAAAATACTAATTTGTGTGTGATAGGATAGCTACAGGTATCTAAATTTACAATGCAAAATTAATCAGGAATATTATTTGCCCCTCCCCCCCCCCTTTAAAAAAACGTGTTTTGTTATAGAAACTGCGTCAATTTCAACTAAATATATTCAATACAATTATTTCATGCAATATTGATAACGAATGTTTACTTAAGCGTTAGAAAGATTTATAAGACAATGATTTCTGATCAAATAAACCGCAATTTTTTCAAGATAATCTCACACTAAGTTTTGTATTCGACTTGATCTAAAATGTTTTGTGTAACTGGGAACGGATTATAGAATCCCATTATGTCTATGACAGTGATTCCATCGATCAAAATATTGCTAAATATATTAAATTGGCTTCTATTACTAATAAGATAATGCTAATATTCAGTTTGAATTTAAATTAATGAGCATTTGAAAGTAATTTTCCTTTTTTTCAATTTAAAAAAAAATACGTCTTTTCCTTTACATTCTTGTTTGAACAAGTTATCTTGCATGATTGGATATTGCCTTTCTACTTCATAAGCAATACAGATTAACGCAAGTAAGAAACAGAAAGAGAACGATTTTAGTATTTCATCTTAAAGACTGTCCATCACTTTACAGAAACTATCTCATGTTTCCTTCGGAAATATATTAAATTTTAGAGTTTTCTACAGCAAAAACATGGACTTTGTCATTATTCAAAGTAAGGGATACATATCTTGTTTACGCATTTCCTCATTAACATGTACATACTGCCAAAAATTGAACTCTGTTACTGTAATCCTTTATGGGGGGGTATCATATTTTTCTTACAGTACTCAAGTTTTCTTTTGAAAAGACGTACCAGAAAGGAAGATATGAATCAAACAGAACCGTAAAAGCAATCCACTAAAGTTTTTGCTTGGAAAAATCGTGGTTTGTTCTATCATGAGAAAGTTTTTTTTCGATATATTTCCTTTTGAGAAAGAATTATCAGTTTTGCTTCAAGAATTAATTGTCTAATATTAATTTTACAAATTGCAATGGAGACAGAAGACATAGTACTATATACGGTATCTTTAACCAACCACAGAAACAACAAGGGTTTTCAACATTCTTTTTAGGACTTCTGATGAAATGACAAAGACTACTGAGTATTTAGGCAATCAGCCTTATTTTTCAAAATTCAAAGATATTTCCAGTCAGCAGATGAAAAAAGCCACACATGACATGCATTTAATGTGATTATTGGCACGTGATCAACATTTTGCACTGTTTTAATTATTATCTACCCACCTGAAGTATCTTTCTAAGGATCGACTATCATTACTTTTACAGTGTAGCTCTTTTACAAAGTTTTTAATTTAAATGAATCATATTCTTGAAAAGTTAACAATAAAGATATATATGTACGTGTACATGAAAACCAATGAATAGAAATTACAGCTCTAGCAAACGTATTACGTCATTAATTTAACTCGATCTTCACCCCTTTTCAAAGAATTGCAACTTTAACACCAATACGTGTTTAAAATCTTTCAAAAGCCCCAAATCTCTACACCTGCTTAATTCATGAGTAAACGTTTATTCAAAAGTTCACCAATTTGAACGTAAATTTTCAAATCATAGACAACATTCATTGATTAAAAATTGACCTTTTTAGACAGAGAAATGAATAAATTTAAACTTTAGATATTCTGTTGTCTGTCCTTTGGATGAGACCGGAGTACCGAAATTCAGTGTGAGAGCAAGGATGACCTCTAGAAGAATTTTTTACTAAAAAAGCTTTTTAAAAAGCGTCGAACAATTTCTTTAAAAAATAATGAATCAGATGAAAAAGGTTTAATAAAAATATTATATTAAAAAAAGTGCAAAATTTATGGTCATATTTCGTTTTTTTAGGGGTGGGTGTTTTTTTTTTTTTTTTTTTTTGGGGGGGGGGGGGGGGGGGGTTAGTGGTGATGGGTGTTGTTGTTCCTGATTTTATTTTTCTTTACTTTGTGTACTAAATATTACGTGATTGTACGTAAAGAATAACGTATATTAGCATTTAACCTTTTAAGTTAAAATAAAATACTATAAGACAAACCTTTCATTTTACAGACAGACAGACGGGCATTCTTATTAATTTTTTCGTTCCTTTTCCATGAAATCAACATATTCACCAAAAAAATAAAATTCCTATACAAATATACATCATTTAAACGAATTCTTGAACTTTTCTTTATATGTACAATATTATGGTCAGAATTCATTTATTGATCTTTGATCTCCTTTTATTTTAAATTTTGACCATAGAATTTTCTACGACCAGGCAAAAATTATTGCTTGATAATATATCTGACCAAAAAAGTACAAATCAGCCGTAGTGTAGGGTGGTACATTAAGGACGTTCGATCCTGAGATTTTGAGCGCATT
The DNA here is from genome assembly GCF_032062105.1 of Saccostrea cuccullata. Lineage (NCBI taxonomy): Eukaryota > Metazoa > Mollusca > Bivalvia > Ostreida > Ostreidae > Saccostrea > Saccostrea cuccullata. The sequence goes on along the minus strand of NW_026928760.1, from coordinate 23,131 downwards.
TTGGTCAGGTCCTTTATTAAAAAAATTCTGTATCATTTTTAAGTTCTAACATTCAATCTGGATTCTACAGAGCAAATTTAACTTTATTCAATGACAAAACCGCGATTATATTCCATTCAAGTATAATAAGGTAGGGACTATATTTTGTGGCGGAAGGTTTTTTAGACGAAAATGATCAGTTTTTCCATTTTGAACTATAACAGTACTGTTAATTTTGGATTCCTATTTTTCCATCCTGGTTGTACACAAAGCTGATTTTTGCCGTGAAATGTGTTATGCTGGTTCTGAAATATCTATTAAATTATTTCTTATGAATTTTATTAACAAAGTGTGACAAATATAGTATATACATTCTGAAAATCCGGGAAAAAATTGAGCCAATTTTAACGTAAAATTGACATTTTTTTAGTAGTATCTAAAAATTTATATCATATACCCCCAATTTTGATGTCCTTTTCTATATATTCAAGATAAATTTGACCTATTTGCTTAAAATTAGAAAAAGTTTAAGACTTTAAAATAATTTTCTAGCTTGTTAAATTTTCAATGCCAGAAAAATCACATTTTATTAGTGCAGAAAGGTCAAATAATTGATTATGCAAAGCAATTTGAAACTTTTTCTTAGTCACAATTGTTAAGTGTCTTTTTTTAAACAAACTTAGAGTTCATTTTGTGACATGCTCTTTAATTGGATAAAAATATTGGAGGGAAAACTTAAAAAAATTAATTTTTAATTAAGACACAAATTTCAGTGCAAAAAGGTCATACTAAATGTACTGTAGCGCCAAAAGAAGCGTATTGACCCCCATTTTTTGATTTGAATTTTAATTAAGCTATGTATGTAGAAACTAAAAATATACTTGTCAAAAAAAGTTTAAGACTTTAAATATCAGGATCGAACGTCGTTAAAGTCAAATTTTTGATGGTCTTGTCACTCCACTATTTTGTTGTGATTTTTGCTACCTTAATTCTGTGACACAAGAGTTCCGATACAATATCCCTGACTTACAGGAACTTACAAAATCATTTACAGACAAAGTGCCGAACTTTATCTCGTCCATAGATATGAGCAAACACATTCATTTCAAATATGGTAAAAAATGAATGAAATGTTACCTGTTAAATTGCCTTTTTAATCTACCAAATAGGGAATTAAGTATATATATGCCCCCTTTCAAAGAAGGAAGAGCATATTGCTTTGCTGCTGTCTGTCGGTCCATTTAGTTTCCGTTAATTTTCTTCGCAACCGTTGCACATACTGAAAGAAATTTGATATACAGTAAAACTCAGTTATAACGAAGTTGCTGGGACCTATGAAATTACTTTGCTATAACCATAATTCATCATAACCTTATAAGAAATTCATTAAATTTATATAGCTGGGGATCCAAGATGAATTCGCTATATCTGTTAATTCGCAATATCTGTGTTCGTACTAAATGAATTTTACTATGTTTACTGTACAGATTTATCACATGTATATCTAGGTTAAGTTCTTTGCAGAATTGTTGCACATATTGAAATGAAATTTGGTATACAGATTTGTCAGCTAAATATCTAGTTCAAGTTCTGTTTTGGGGTACGATCACACGATTTTTGTCAGAGTTATGCCCCTTGGACTTGGAAAAATTCTAATTTGGGGAAGGGGGGGCATAATTAAGTGTTTAATAAATATCTTTTGTTGTATGTAAATTCATGTACACGTAATTTTTCTGCAATTATTCTAGACTGTATTTCTCTTGTTATTTGACATAGATGCTAGGACCAGGTATAGATGATAGTTGTGGTTCAGTGTTAAGTGTGTCAGAACAGACAGGGATGGTCGTGGTTCAGTTAGATCCAGAGACAGAGGAGGACAGACATCCACGCTTCAGTGACACCATTCAGGTTCCGCTAACCAGGCTCATCCCTGTCAGGAATGAGGTAAAAATGAGGAACACAAAAATTTTGCAGTTGAAAAGTGTCATGAACATGATTTTGTATTCAGGGTGGAAATGAGCTATTAAAATAAAAAAATAAAATTACCCAAATCTTTAAATTTAAAGGGATATCCACATTCTTTCAAATCTGTATTAAAAAAAGGAGTTTTTTCTATGCCAATAAACATATTAATAGCATTATTGTATAGAGATTTACTTGTATACAATGTAAGAAGAGAGAAACTGGACGATTTTGAATACATTATAAAGCTAAATTAAACATTAATTAAACAGGCCTTTTTTTTAATTTTAATCCAGATCTACAAGTGTGCCAGTGTGCCTGCAGTGAGAGAGTCCCTGGTGACGGCAATCAAAGCCATTCTGCTCCCCCAGGACGACGGGACTTGCCCCCTCCAACAGACTTTGCCTGTGACAGGGGATGGTAACAGTCTCAGTAATCAGGTGTGTCGTGTGGTGGCCGAGCTACAGACCCGATCCTGTAAGGTGCTCACTCGGTATCTACAGAACATCGAATTCACTAAGGAGATCATTCAGCTTTGTGGGTCCACTATTGATATTCTGAAGTCCCTGGCAAAGGATTATAATTAAGGTTTGTCAAATTTTGTTACTAATTTTTTTTTCACTAAATTTTTATTAACAAATGATTAGCTGAGACATTTTACATGTACTAAACTACATGTTGATAAGAAATTGTATTTTTATATTACAGGAGGTAGACTGTTGTGGAAGCCCACTGCAACAGACTTAGGCTACTACACAAGGATTGTGCTAAACCTCCACCTCCACCCAGCAAGCTTGACAGTCGGGCTGTGAGTAAGTTGAAATGATTAAAAATGAAAAATTTCTGGATTAAGCAAAATTAAAGTAAAGCTTTGTTTACAAAGAGCTCAATCTTATACTCAAACGCAGCATCATTAAATAAGTGAGGTACAATATGTTTATGAATCTGAAAAATGAGTCTTTATTAAATATAGTATACACTTTGTCAAGTTAAAAATTGTAAACTGTGTTTTGTACAGAATCAGGAGATGTTGCTGGACGCCAATCGATCCCTCCCCCCGGTTCGGGCCTCGGTATTCTCTCAGGACATGACTGTAGTGACCTTCCTTGGTGACCCCAGCACAGGAAGTGGACTTCCCAGGGACACCATGATCTACGCCAACCAACCAGTTCCACAACAGGTAGAGCAATACCAGGAAAAATATTCTTTCATAGAAGATACTTCCTCTAGAGGAAATACCGTAAAAGCTAATTTCTATTGCATGAAGGATATGGAGATAGCGAACAAATTTAGCATAATTAAGTTAGAATTCACCTATATTCCTTTAAATTTCTATGTGTACATAAAACCCATTAATTCAAAACTGAACAAAAAATATTAAGAGAGAAACAGTTACCTCATTTCTTTACTTTTGATACAAGCTCCAGTGTTTTACTGGGAGCTGGAGATCAGACTGATTGGAGACAGTCAGGAGGTACTGTCATCTCGTTCGGCTTTGCTCCGTTGGCCGACAAGAAAGATGGAGCCTGGACTAATCCTGTAGGAACGTTAACATGCCTCTTCCTAAAGTAAGTCCTTCAGTATAATTTGAGTTTTTCTATAGTTTTACATCTGCATAACATGTAGCCTTTAATTCAAGGGAGAATTTTTCTATGTATCATTGGTTATTTTGTTCTCAAGACAAAAAAAATGTGATCAGCAATAAATCTTGTGTAGCAATGGTAAGGCTGTCCACTACAGTGGGGCCAGTCTACTGCAGTGGAGGAGTGTTAGACTTATAGACATCACCCTGAATGCTGGGGACGTAGCGGGTATAGGTTGGGAGAGGACATGAGAGTCCCCCGTACAGGGACAGACCCCCAGGGGGACGGTCTACTTCAGTGGAGGAGTGTTAGACTAGACATCACCCTGAATGCTGGGGACGTAGCAGGTATGGGATGGGAGAGGACAGGAGAGTCCCCCATACAGGGACAGACCCCCAGGGAGACGGTCTACTTCACGTATAATGGGCACCTCCTCAATTCCTACATGGATGATGTGTCTGGTGGAATGTATCCTGTCATTCATATTCAAAAAAAAGTGAGGTGCTTTTTTATAATGCCCCTCCCTTCTCTCCAATGTTTTATTTTCATTTATCTGAGATTCAAATAACAGCAGAATTTGCAATTTGATATCTGTATGTATGCTGACTGGGGTATATTTTTTAGAACACAAGAAACAGAGCAAACTTCGGAACGAGGCCTTTTGCTTTTGCCGAGGGACAGCAACACAAGGAGGCGGCTGATGGAGCAAATGACCAGAGAGATCAGGGAGAGTTTCTGTCACCTGCCATTCCACCCCCACACTGACAGTGAGAACGAGGGAAGCCCCTAGCCCTGATACCACCATGGTGGAGAAAATCAAAGCCCCGAAAGGACCCCAATGTAAAACTGCTACCATACCAAAACCACAGAATGGTACTTTATCTGTTTATCACAGTTAATATTACTATAGTTACTGTAGACATACTTTTTTTCCACGGGTTCATAATTCAGCGGAATCTCAATTTCCATTTAATCAGCGGATTGAAAATTACGTGGATTTTTAAGACTGTCACTATATGCCTTGCATCTATGTTAAGTATGCTTAAATTTCCATGGAAAATTTGTGACCATGTATATATAGTGTAAACTTATAGGTTACAGGCTACTAATTTTACCCCTATTTCATTGACCACGCAAAGAGTTCCAGTTTAAAAATAGAGGTTTTTTCTAAAAAATTCTTTGGGGTATAAATGGGGTGAAATGGGGTTATTTAAGGGCATAGATGGAAAGGAGAGGGTCTGAAAAAAAATATGAAATTTAGAATAATGGGAATTTTGCTATTAGGTGCGTAGTAGGAAGGGGGTGAAGAGGCCATTGTTTACCTGTTTCTCAAAGGGAAATGAAAATATGCAGGGTAGGGGTTTACTTGCCGTTTCATAGAAAGACTTGGGTGCGATGGATTTTTCTGAGATTTGGAAATATTTTTGGACTTGAATGGTTCTAGCGCTGTGCCGAATTTCAGGTGAGTTGAGCTGTTGAATTTTTTTAGATTAATTTTTATGTTATAAAGGGATATATAGCAAAATAATTGGTAGTCTGTGTCCTATCAGGTCAAAGGTCAAAACTCACGTTAAGCAACTATACCACCATTTTTGTATAATGTGGGACTGATAATGATTAATTATGACAAAATTTAGACAATTTTATTAATTTTGGGGGAAAATGGGTTGAAAAGTATGAAAAAAAGGGGGTGGGTGGGTATCTTTACGTAAGGTGTTTGACCTAATTTATGCAAATGAGGTGCGTCGTGATATAGATGACGTAAGTTTTGACCTCTGTCTACTGATTTGTTGTCTGCAGACTTTCACTTTGACCATGGAGGCCTTCTTTAGAAAGTATGTTTTCAAGGTAAACTCGGGCTCTGCCCCTGGATTGAATGGTCAGTGTCGCATTTGGACGGGGGCTAGAAGCAGCAACAACAAGTATGGTGTTGTGTGCTACAAGCATTGTTACAACGCACTTTGAAAAATTACACACTTTGAAAAATTTTTTCAAAGTGCGTTAAATTTTGGAACCAAGTCAACGCACTTTGAAAAAATAAAATTTCTTTTCAAAGTGTGTTAATATGGACCATGTTAACGCACTTTGAAAAACTGTGTATGGATTTGTCAATATTCCTGCAAATCTTAGGTATGATAAATAATTGAACCTGTTTGATAATTCTTCTGTGAAGATGTCACTTCAGAATGTGAAAGTGAGCGATTTTGATTTTTCTATACTTTGAAAATTCTTTCTCGCTTAAATGCTTTACTGTACTTATTTTTTTTCAAGTTTGCATGCATTTTATGTAAACTTAAATTTATTGAAAGTTTTCAACGTCATACCAGTTATGTAAACACAAATATTTGGGTGTAGCATAGGCGTCAGTACCGGAAAGGGGGGTAACATGTAGGCATATAAATATTTTGCAAAGATATACATAATATATACATGTATGCATTAAAAATTGGGGCTTACCTGTGGGGTCAACTTTCAATTTGCTACCGACGGCTATGTACAATGTTTAAGAAAAAAAGAGTTGGGATGAGAGACCTTCTACTCGTCTTTTCCTTGTTCTCAATGAGGTTAAATGATTTCATGTAAATTTAAAAAAGTTTTTCGAAGGATATAATAATTACAATTTGATTTCCTCTATTACTAAAATCTAAGTCTAGAATTTTTATTTTCATACATATCTTTTTTTCAAAGTGCGTTAAATGCCTCCATGGTAAAATATGTTTATGTGCATTCTTAACGCACTTTGAAAAAAATTTTCAAAGTGCGTTGAGTGTGTCCAAAATTTAACGCACTTTGAAAAAATTTTTCAAAGTGCGTAATTTTTTCAAAGTGCGTTGCCACAAAGCATCCGATAAAGAACAGGTGGCAGACGATGCATGTGCATAGACTCAATGTCATGTTACATCATCGTTACCATGAGTTGGATGCATCAGTTGTTGCATCTCACTTATGCCACAACACGCTGTGTGTTGTTCCAGAACATATTGTTCTGGAGCCGCAGAGCGTCAACAACCAGCGACAGACCTGCAAATCTGGGGGCACCTGTCTGGGGCACCCACCGCCATATATATCTACCCTGTCGCCTTGAGCTGCGTATGAATGACGATTAACAATCTAGGTAAGTTTATCACATTTATTATTATGTTACACCGCTGAAGATGGGAGAAGCATGCATCACTCCTCACAAAGTTAGTTAGTAAGTATTTGTCAATGAAAAAGTTAAAAGGTAATTATTAATGTCATTTTCATGTAACTTATTATTTTACAAAGTTCATAGCGAGTCACTCTCTTCCATGACGTGGCCTTAGCTTGTATCGTAATCCTCCATTCTTGTGATATGGGTGATCACGGGCAGCAGGTGAGTTGAAGTCATTAAGTTGACCTTTACGGTAATCTGAAGTTCCTCTTTGTTCCTCGCGGTACTGATGATGCTCAGCCATTTTCCTGGCCAGCTGTCTGTTTCTTCTACTCTTTACTCTCTCTTTTTAGCTCACCTGAGCCGAAGGCTCAAGTGAGCTTTTCTGATCACATTTTGTCCGGCGTCCGTCTGTCCGTCTGTCCGTCTGTCTGTCTGTCTGTCTGTAAACTTTTCACATTTTCGACTTCTTCTCAAGAACCGCTGGGCCAATTTCAACCAAACTTGCCACAAAGTATCCTTGGGTGAAGGGGATTCAAGTTTGTTCAAATGAAGGGCCACGCCCTCATTCAAGGGGAGATAATTGGGAATTAATGAAAATTTAGTGGCATATTTTAAAAATCTTCTTCTCAAGAACCACTGTGCCAGGAAAGATGAAACTTATGGGGAAACATCCTCAGGTAGTGTAGATTCAAGTTTGTTCAAATCATGACCCCCCAGGGTAGGGCGGGGCCAAAATGGCCGACCAAAGTTTTACATAGAAATATATAGGAAAATTCTTTGAAAATCTTCTTCTCAAGAATGACAAAGCCATAATTCATCATATTTATATGGAAGCATGTTCAGGTAGTGTAGATTCAAGTGTCTTCAAATCATGACCCCCAGGGGTAGGGCAGGGCCAAAATGGCCGACCAAAGTTTTACATAGAAATATATAGGAAAATTCTTTAAAAATCTTCTTCTCAAGAATGACAAAGCCATAATTCATCATATTTATATGGAAGCATGTTCAGGTAGTGTAGATTCAAGTTTGTTCAAATCATGACCCCCGGGGGTAGGGCAGGGCCAAAATGGCCGACCAAACTTTTACAAAGATATATATAAGAAAATTCTTTGAAAATCTTCTTCTCAAGAATGACAAAGCCATAATTCATCATATTTATATGGAAGCATGTTCAGGTAGTGTAGATTCAAGTTTGTTCAAATCATGACCCCCCAGGGTAGGGCGGGGCCAAAATGGCCGACCAAAGTTTTACATAGAAATACATAGGAAAATTCTTTGAAAATCTTCTTCTCAAGAATGACAAAGCCATAATTCATCATATTTATATGGAAGCATGTTCAGGTAGTGTAGATTCAAGTTTGTTCAAATCATGACCCCCGGGGGTAGGGCAGGGCCAAAATGGCCGACCAAAGTTTTACATAGAAATATATAGGAAAATTCTTTAAAAATCTTCTTCTCAAGAATGACAAAGCCATAATTCATCATATTTATATGGAAGCATGTTCAGGTAGTGTAGATTCAAATTTGTTCAAATCATGACCCCCGGAGGTAGGGCGGGGCCAAAATGGCCGACCAAAGTTTTACATAGAAATATATAGGAAAATTCTTTAAAAATCTTCTTCTCAAGAATGACAAAGCCATAATTCATCATATTTATATGGAAGCATGTTCAGGTAGTGTAGATTCAAGTTTGTTCAAATCATGACCCCCGGGGGTAGGCGGGGCCAAAATGGCCGACCAAAGTTTTACATAGAAATATATAGGAAAATTCTTTAAAAATCTTCTTCTCAAGAATGACAAAGCCATAATTCATCATATTTATATGGAAGCATGTTCAGGTAGTGTAGATTCAAGTTTGTTCAAATCATGACCCCCGGGGGTAGGGCAGGGCCAAAATGGCCGACCAAAGTTTTACATAGAAATATATAGGAAAATTCTTTGAAAATCTTCTTCTCAAGAATGACAAAGCCATAATTCATCATATTTATATGGAAGCATGTTCAGGTAGTGTAGATTCAAGTTTGTTCAAATCATGACCCCCCAGGGTAGGGCGGGGCCAAAATGGCCGACCAAAGTTTTACATAGAAATACATAGGAAAATTCTTTGAAAATCTTCTTCTCAAGAATGACAAAGCCATAATTCATCATATTTATATGGAAGCATGTTCAGGTAGTGTAGATTCAAGTTTGTTCAAATCATGACCCCCGGGGGTAGGGCAGGGCCAAAATGGCCGACCAAAGTTTTACATAGAAATATATAGGAAAATTCTTTAAAAATCTTCTTCTCAAGAATGACAAAGCCATAATTCATCATATTTATATGGAAGCATGTTCAGGTAGTGTAGATTCAAGTTTGTTCAAATCATGACCCCCGGAGGTAGGGCGGGGCCAAAATGGCCGACCAAAGTTTTACATAGAAATATATAGGAAAATTCTTTAAAAATCTTCTTCTCAAGAATGACAAAGCCATAATTCATCATATTTATATGGAAGCATGTTCAGGTAGTGTAGATTCAAGTTTGTTCAAATCATGACCCCCGGGGGTAGGCGGGGCCAAAATGGCCGACCAAAGTTTTACATAGAAATATATAGGAAAATTCTTTAAAAATCTTCTTCTCAAGAATGACGAAGCCATAATTCATCATATTTATATGGAAGCATGTTCAGGTAGTGTAGATTCAAGTTTGTTCAAATCATGACCCCCGGGGGTAGGGCGGGGCCAAAATGGCCGACCAAAGTTTTACATAGAAATTAATATATAGGAAAATTCTTTAAACATCTTCTTCTCAAGAATGACAAAGCCATAATTCATCATATTTATATGGAAGCATGCTCAAGTAGTGTAGATTCAAATTTGTTTAAATCATGACCCCCAGGGGTAGGGCGGGGCCAAAATGGCCGACCAAAGCTTTTAAAGATATATATATATATAGGAAAATTCTTTAAAAATCATTTTCTAAAAAATAGCAAATCCATGATTGGTCATGGGACTACTTTTGGATTTAAATTTTACAATAAAAAGCCATTTTCTACTTTTTCCTACTCTTAGTGCTCAGGTGAGCGATGTGGCCCATGGGCCTCTTGTCTGTGATAGGCTTGATTGTAGAGGAACTTCTGGTCTAGTCTGTGTAGTTGTCGCTTTCCCTGTTCCGAGTACTGTATTCCAGCAGATTCGCATTTCAGTCTCGTCGGAGTACCAGGTAAGTTGTTCCGTCTGTGTATCATGGAATGAAGACGACCCTCCATTGTTCGAGAGAACTTAATGTTCTTGGGCATGTTGCAACTGGCACTGCGGTGGTAAGACTCATTGGCATTTGTGTCAGTCAGCAGCTTCATGGCGTTGATGGCTTCTACACTCAGTTTCATTTTAAGGATTTCTGTCACAATTTTAATGTCATTTTCACTCATTTGCAGGGCGGTGATCTTATAAACGGCCAAATTGCGGCTGAAGTTCCACCAGTTGGAAACGCACCCACCATCACACACAAGCGAGTACGCCGCACACATTGAACAGTCACCGGTGTAACAGAGGACAGTGGCCTCAAGGACTTTAGGTAAGAAATCACTCATTTTCTGCAAGTCTCTGTTAAATCTTGTAAACAGTTCTTTAACTATTAAAGCACATCTTGACTTTAGATCATTGCTGAACACCCTCTGAAGCTCTTTCTTCTGTTCTTTAGTCTTAGTATGGAACATTGCATCGCTGTAAACTGCTCGGTTGCTGGCACGGAACTGTGACTGCCCAAGGTGGACGGGGTCAGCAAGACGCTCTACTTTCCATAGGGTATGTAGAGCTCGCATGGCTTCGTCCACTCCTTTGGCACCTTGGGCATCGCCGTCTGTGGTAACATACCGGACTAATACATCTTGTAGTGCGAGCTGTATGCCGATGTCCTTCCCCATCTCGTACTCGGAAAATGGTGCTGCCCGTGGTGGATTGGAGGTACACTCAGGATGGCCACCTGGACAATCCACTTCCATTCCCTTGCCCCTCAGCCATGCACCTGTCCAGCACAGTTTATTTTGCAGAGCACAGGCAAGTATGTATTTTCTGTCAGTGTTGGTTTCAACAGCCAATGAGAAGGCTTGACTGGCATTCTGTCCGGGAGTCATACGGCTGAACATGATGTTACTGTTGTAACGGGCATCTGTTGAGATGTTAATGACATCCTCTGGATGGCCTCGGGTCCTGTTGATCTGTTTTACTCTCTGTATCTTCTGATGCATATCCTCCTTGTTAAGCTTTGTAATATTCTTACTTGTTTTGAACAGGAGCTTCTGGAGAGAGGCCTTAGTGGGAGGCGGGATGTCCATGCAGCTAAGGAATTCTATAACTTTCTCAGAACTTAGTGAGGTGTCCTGAAGGGCATATGCCAGGGCCATGTTTGATGCTGAAACTCTGCAACCAGGACCCACTTGATGGATTTCTTGGTACAGGGCAAACTCGGGTGAGTTGAACTGGCAATTAACACAAGTCAGTGAGTATTTCCAGGAAATTCCTACTTTTTTTGAATGCAGCACAGTAATGTTCGGTGCGGTACATGTGGTAGACTGATGAAGTTGTAAGGTTTGATTAATCATTTCTATCATCTTCTCTTCGTCCACTATACGTCGACCACCTAAGTATTCACTACTCTTTGGTATTTGTTTTTGGCAGTTCATTGTACTTGGGCGTAGAATACAGGTTGATCCACTCTCACCGTCACAGTTTGGAGTTTGGTAGGACTGGCTGTCGAGACTTGGTTTGGTGACCAGGGCATGATCGGTTGAATTCAGCCTGACAAATGATCGTTGACCAGAATTTCTCCGAACATCCGTCTTGAAGCGGCCATGGCAATTTCCTTGACGAAATTCTCCTTTTCTCGGGATCTTCCTCTTGCAGAGTTGCTTCCCTTTGTTCCATGGAGCCATATTTTTCTCAAACATGTTGGTGAGTAGAGTAACACTTATTCTTACAGATTTAAGCAATGATGCCTGGAATTGTCTTTGCTCACCCATATTTATGGGGCTTAATGTTTGATTAACCTTAGGATGGCATCTTGTATGTATCTATGACATTTTTAATGTGAACAGGATAATCCAGCATGACCTGTAAGTGCCACTTCCTAATATTGGCTGCTGTGGTCATGTTTGCTTATCTGCTTATAACAAAGGGATTAATTAAGGTCTTCCGACTTCCTTCGGAAGACCTTATTGTTTTCTGTCGGTTTCCTATTATTATTATTATTATTATTATTATTCTTTTTTTCATTTTTATGGCGATATCTCAGCTGTGACTGTACGGATTTCAAAGATTTTTACAGGAAAGATGCACCAGGTTAATATCTCCAGACGTGTTTTTCATTTTTTCAAAATTTTCTTCCGTTCCCGATTTTTGGGGAAATTTGTATTTTTTAAATGGATTTTTGTACACTACTTTTCTCGAAAACGGCTAAAGATATGACATTGAAACTTATGGACATGAAAGAACATCACATGTAGATGTGCCGAACGTCCTTCATTTTTTGTCGTTCCTACTTCCGGTCGCAAACGGAAGTGAATTCAAAAAGTCTAATTTTTCAACTTTTTTGTTTTTCAATATTTTTCTTTCGGATTTACAGGGTTTATAGAGCGTCTTCAAAGATATCTATACATGTTTTCATTTTTTTCATGCGTGCGTTTATTGGAAAGATATGACCGAACCAAACTTTGTCTTACTGTCGGGGGTTCGAATCCCGCTCGGGGTATTCCCCAAATTTTTTCTTTGTTTTTGTCTTTTCTCAGTTGCAAATTACTTTTCACTCTTTTATAACATGTGTGGAAAATTTTGCAGATTTTTAAAAGCTATATATTGTGAAATACTTGGAAGAATCACGATATGTGTTGAGAAACTCTTGTAAATAAACGTAAACGTAGAAAAAATACATAATGAAATCTATTTCATGGGATGATGCATCATAAATTGCAAAAGAGAACATGTACTAAATGGTAGTATCCCCCATTTTTATTACATGCGCGTATTACTGTTGTGTAATCCATGTTACTGAAAAGAATCGAAGTCACCTCTTTCAATAATTTCTAGCATATTTCTAGCGTATTTTCTGAAATAAGTCGTAAAGTTTTGTTATGAATTATTTCTTACATATATATAATATATATATATATTATGTATATATATATATATTATATATATATATACATAATATAGAGGTACAATACAAAGGAAATACGCTATGCGTTTATGCGAGCGTGCACATAGAAGCAAATAAACATTCACACATTTATAAAATATATAAAAGGATTGACTCCTTAATTAGCGACTCTAGAGCAGACGCTCTATAACCACTGCGCCACGCGGGCAACACTTGCAATAGATAGTATGATATTTAAAAATTAAAAGTTAACTTTGAAAGCTTTCGTAAGAAGAAATTTAATCAAAAATAAATTTTATTTTTTCCCCTTGAAAATGAGCAAGTCAATTAAATTAATGTATTGCAGTGGCAGAATTTAATACTTTTTTTTCTTTTACTCAAAATTAAATATTTGAGTCGCCCGCGTGGCACAGTGGTTAGAGCGTCTGTTGTAGATTCGCAAAGTTAGGAGTCAATCCTTACGTCGCGGATTTGAATCCCACTGTGGGACGTGGAGACTAGTCCTTCGGATGTGACGGAATAAACCGAGGCCCCGTGTCGCAGTAGGTGATGGCACGAAAAAGATCCCTCACTGCTCAAAGGCCTTCAGTGCCGAGCACAGGACAAAATTTGTAGCCCTCCACCGCGTTAAGTGGTGGCGTCTCCATATGAGTGAAAAATTCTCGAGAGGGACGTTAAACAACATACATACAATCAATCAATCATATAATATTTAGAGCATACCTGTGCATCACCGTCACAGTATTGATAGTTTTCATCGAGAATAAGTGATACCTGCCATCTGCCTATCATACATGAAATACTGAACAATATCTTGCAACATTTAATAAATAATAAACTATTGTAAAGATGAAGAAAGTGTTATATTCCAAATAAATTTTAATGGAAAAAAAAAATAGACCTGTTTTTTTTTTTCATTACATCTTCCTAATTCTCTCCGTCAGCCATCATGTTATTAATTTAATTCTGAATGATATAATTTAATATTAACTTCTACTAATGATTCGGTCCATGTAATTTTCAACAAGATACTAATGTTAAATTATAAATTCCATAAATCTGAATAAATTAAGTACCCGAATATTGTATCCAAAATACTTCGCGTACGAGTTGCCATTGCACGGGTTTAGCGGCACGGCAATTTATCCAAATACACAAATTTGATAAAGTTTTTACTTACTAATGAATTCATTTAAATATAGAAAATGTGTCTGAAATGTTTCAATAGTTTCTGTGCATACTGAAAAGAGAAATCACCAAAATATCTAAATCCGGGATCGTCGGGAGTCGGTAGGACTAGATATACCGCTTGCCGTAAATCGAAGTAACCCGGATTTAGTCAATCCTGTGTTTACTACTGTACAGTCACTGTACTTCAACGTAGAACTCGAAGAAGCGGTATTCCAGATTACAGCTTTTACAGGCCTAGTCATAGATCCACCAGTAAAGTCATAAGAAAGAAAAGCAGAAGTTCATCGTGTATTAACAGTGATTTTTCATCAGTGTAAGTATTGTTTTGTAGATAAAGTATGTGTCGTGTTAAAGTTTTTATGACACTTGTATGTTGCGCAATTGCGCCATCTTGCATATCTTGAAAAAAAAAATACAGCTTTAACATGCGAGTACCCATTATTGCCGATTTTCGTTTTTACGTTTAAAAATCTGTCAAACGTTAGTTATATGTAATTTTTTCGTAAGATGCATAAAATACACAATTTTTTCAAACCATCAATCGTCTCGGAGAAAGAAAAGGCCTATCTATATTACCAGGCCCCAAAACTTAACCACAAACTGAGAATAGACTTAAATCAAAATTTAACTTTTTAATATCTTCAGTTCCATTCCATTTATTAGCTTATAAGTTTGCAACTGTGTAAAATACTTCAATTCAAACATTTGTTGAAAGTTTTATTTTCTTATCGAAATTATTTCCAAAGATATATCAATTTGAAATTTTGACTTAAGTCTGTTCTCAGTTTATGGTTTTGGGGCCTGGTCTAAGGATAAAATAAATTAATATGTTTTACGGTGTGACCGTTGGGGTGAGGGCAGTTTATTTACTATCAGAAACCTACACATGTACTGTCTATCATTCAAGAAAAAGAAAGCAAAAAGAATAAAACAAAACAATAGAAGAAATCATTTCCCAAGCATCGGGATCGAGATTCCAAACTTCTCGGAAATGTCCGACAAAATCGGAAATACCCGAACCGTTGAAGTGACGAAAGTATGACGTCAGGTAAAAAGTTCTGTTGACTTTGAACGCAAACGCTAGTTTTATGGAAAAAAGATTGCTTTAAATCGTTCTTTTCAAGTAAGTTTTTGCTATGTTTTAACCACAATGTTGCTATGCACCGCAACATGTTTTCCGAGTTTCACGGAAGCAAATGACATATCTTCGTCAAAATTCGTAAGTTTCCAGTGACGTCATTTGTATCATTTCCGAATGGCAAGGTGAAGGCCGGTGTTGTGACATGGGGGTATTTTTTTGAATAAGGTAAGGCAAAATCATTTCGAATTGATTTCGCTCACACTGTTTTTGTGTCTGGAAAGTCTGCGGTAAAAGTGGTCTATTACACACTTATCATTTACATCAGTAGATCTCGTTGGAAACACATCCCTGGTGACAGAGACATATGTCTGTAGTCCGAAAAATCTGACGTTTTCCAGGCTTTTTTAAGATTTTGATATTTTACATGCCAGGAAAACGAAACTGGACATTTCGCTGTCTTCGACTGGAGTTGATTTTTATGCGCCCGGATCAATAGATCCCTGGCGTATATTGTTTTTGTCCTATCTGTTTATCTGTTTGTCTGTTGTCAACTTTAACCTTGGCCATAACTTTTGAACAATAAGAGATAGAGACTTCATATTTGGTATGCATACTCCACTAATAAAGTCCTTTCAAATGACATCAAGGTCAATGACCCTGTTACTTTGACTGTGACTTATATGCTAAAAATAGCTTTTTCACTGTTTGTCATAACTTTTTAACCATAGGAGATAGGGACTTCATATTTGGTATGCATACTCCACTAATAAAGCCCTTTCAGTTGACAGCAAGGTTAATGATCTTGTGACCTTGACTGTGACCTATATGTTAAAAATTGCTTTTTACACTTTTTGCCATAACTTTTGAACCATAGGAGATAGGATCTTCATATTTGGGATGCATACTCCACTGATTAAGTTCTTTCAAATGACACCATGGTCAATGACCTTGTGACCTTGACTGTGACCAATATGCTAAAAATAGCTTTTTACACTTTTAGCCATAACTTTTGAACCATAGGAGATAGGAACTTCATATTTGGGATTCATACTCCACTGATTAAGTTCTTTCAAATGACACCATGGTCAATGACCTTGACTGTGACCTATATGCTAAAAATAGCTTTTTACACTTTTTGCCATAACTTTTAAACCATAGGAGATAGGAACTTCATATTTGGGATGCATACTCCAATGATTAAGTTCTTTCAAATGACACCATGGTCAATGACCTTGTGACCTTGACTGTGACCAATATGCTAAAAATAGATTTTTTAAACTTTGTTGCCGCTGGGCGCATAGTGTTTCACAACACAAACACATCTTGTTGATACTTGTGAATGGAACTAAATGCCGAAATCAGAATTTATCAAAAGCACAATGCCTCTAGTACTCACCAATATCAATGAAAAGAAAATTTTACTCCACATTCCGTAACAGGACATGCAAGATTTTGAAATGCACGAAATGAAGAAAAATCTCGACTGGACCCCATAAGGATTAGAGTATATACTGACTGACTAGTATATATTCAAGATATGTGTCTTAATTTAATATAAAATAATATAAACCGAATTGCAGTTTTGTGTTTTTTTTTAAATGACATAAAAAATAGGATGCTGTTTTTTTTTTTTTTTTTTTTGCAAAACTACTGTATTAGTGTCTTGAGTATTTGCCCTTAACGAAAGCATGAACACATAGTCTGTATTGACTGTCAATATCTGTAGAATATTGTACATAAAAGTGTTATCGTTGTCTTTCATAACTGATAAGAACAGTAAACAAGTTGCATATATTGTTGAGAGACAATCATTGATTTTATCCTTCCATCAGTGGCAGTGCCCTTAAGAAAAATTAATTCTTCTCAAGAACCATGGTGCCAATTTTAACCAAACTTGCTACAAAGTATCCTTGAGTGAAAGAGATATAGATATAGATTTGTTCACATGATGGACCGCAACCTCTTTCAAGGGAGATAATTTAGAAATAGTGAAAAAAAGCATATCTTAAAAATCTTAAGAGCCAGCCCACTGATGCAAGAACTGATGCAAGAAAGTTGAAACTTATGTGGTAACATCCTCAGGTAGTGTATATTCAAGTTTGTTAAAGCATGACCCATGGGGTAGGGTGGGGCTATCAATGACCGATCAATTTTTTACTTCGAAATGTATAGAAATATTCTTTTAAAAATCTTCTTCTCAAGAACAGCAAAGCCATGATAGGTCATATTTATTGTATGTTCAAATCATGATTCGAAGGGGGAAGAGCAGGGCCACAATGGCTGATCGACTTTAGTTTTACATAGAAATACATATAGGATTAAAAATTCTTTAAAAATCTTCTTTCAAGAATAGCAGAGACATGATTAGTCATATTTGAATGAAAACATTCTCAGGAAATGTAGATTTACATTTGTTCAAATTATGACCCCCCGTGGATAGTGCAGGGTCAAAATAGGCGTTCGAAGTTTTATATAGAAATATATAGGAAAATGCTTTAAAAATCTTCTCAAGTATAGCAAATTCATGATTGGTCATATTTATATGGAAACATCCTCAGGTAGTGTAAATTAAGTTTTGTTCAAATCATGACCCCTGGGGATTCTTAAGGTGGGGCCACTGTGATATCCAAGTTTTACATTGAAATATATAGAAAAATTATTCAAAAATCTCAAGAACAGCAAAATCATGATCGGTCATATTTATATGAAGGCATCCTCAGGTGGTGTTGTTTTAAGTTTGACCAAATCATGACCCCTGCAGTAGGGTGGGGCCACTATAGAAGACCACACTTTTACGAAGGAATATACAGGTAATTTTTTTTAGTCATATTTTACTTTGGGCAGGGTTAGGGGCACAATGTTAAGTTCAAATGTAAAGGGCAATACTGTATACAGGGTTATTTTCGCCCCGTGTTATTTTCGCCCTGTCATACTTGCAAACAATTAAGCCCCGTTTTAAATTCGCCCAGTCATAGTTAGGTTTAAGAAACTATAGTGTATTCTTTGAATTCGCCCCATTTTAAATTTGCCCAAATAAGGATAGGGCGAAAATAAAACTGGGGTGAAAATTTCCCTGTATACAGTATATCCACAGGCAGTCAAAGGAATATGCAAGCACCCCAAGTTAGTGTAGATTCAAGTTTGTTCAAATCATACCCTCTCCCCAGACCCTTTAAGGATTGATTGTGACCACTTCTTGGTTAAAACTTTTCAATAGTAAACTGATTTCTGCTTTTTTTCCTAGCCACAGTGCTCATGTGAGTGATGTCGCCCATGGTCCTCTTGTTGCACATGCTGAAAAATGGCACATTTAAAAGGAAAAATAGTGATTAAGTGTTCTTAAAATAACAATCCATCTTTTTTTATTTTCTGTAACAAGCTTCCTCCATGTGTTTGGGTGTCAGGATTTGAGTTTCATTTGAAAACTTCAAACAAGAAGAATTATGATAATAGTGATTTCAGTTCACAGTGATAAGACGTTGACATTGGTGTGGCATGTACCAAATTCATTAACATGATACATGTAGTAAATTTGTATGGAAAAGAAAGAAAGATGCAGTAGTATATTTAGCATATGCAAGTACTGTAGAATCCCTAATATTTGCGTGGAATTATTTATCGCGTAATTTGAGCAGGGCGTTGTCTTTTTCATGCAAGCATCTACTATGACACGTGGCCTTACGATATATGATCTCATCCGAATGACCAGTCTCCACGTCCCAGAATGAGATTAAAACCTGCAACGTAAGGAAAAACTCCTTACTTCACGAATCTAGAGCAGACACTCTAATCACTGCACCATGTGTGCAACTTGATGTTTTATAATTTAAAAATTTTTAAAATTATTTTCTATTTAGTATTTTTTTTTGTGTAAATGTAGATCCAAGTATCAGTCAGGGGCATAACTTAAACAAGTTATTTTCAAAAATAACTCAAATGAGTTATTTTTTTGTCTCAATGAGTTATTTCTCTTTGCTATGACCTACTTTTTCCCAACCTTAATAACTCAAACACGTTATTTTCCCAAAATAGCTTTAAATAAATAACTTATTTAAGTTATTTTCTAATTTCACACCCCGTGCACCAAAGGATTTTGCTTGCACCAAGACAAAAACAAATGTTTGACTGTCAATGCAGAAAAAGTGTTCAAAGTCTTGGGAAAAGTGGGGATTTTTTTTTATTTATTGATAAAAATTGGACATATACACCATGTGGATAAAACCACATAATAAGGAGTAAATGCTGTTTATCTCCACCTCCTCACCAATTCTCCATTGCTCATAATGGAATCCCAAAATGCAATGCAAATTGGCCTTTCCATGAAATCAATGTCCAAGTAGGATATAAAAATAACTTATTTAAGTTATTTTTCAAAAAAAAATTGGTGCGTGTGAAATAATATAAAATAACTCATTTGAGTTATTTTTAAAATAACTTGTTTGAGTTATGCCCCTTGAGTATTATTAGCTCACCTGAGCTGAAAGCTCAAGTAAGCTTTTCTGATCACAGATTGTCCCTTGTCCATCCGTCTAGCTGTAAACTTTTCACATCTTCAACTTCCTCTCAAGAACCACAGGACCAATATCATTCAGACTTGACACAAAGCATCCTTGGGTGATGGGGAGTTTAAATTATTAAAATGAAGTTACAAGGGAAGTTTAAATTAAGAAAAGACAAAAATAAGGTGGGGTCATTAAAAAATCTATTTTCTCAAGAACCACTGGGCCAGGAAAGCTGAAACTTACCGTATGTGGGAGCATTCTGTGATAATGTAAATTGTAAGTTGTTAAAATCATGACCTTCTGGGGTGAAGCAGAGCCACAACATGGAATCAATTTGAAATTTATAGGAAAATTCTTAATAAAACCACTGGGCCACAAAAAACGAAACTTATGTGGAAGCATCCTTAGGTAGTGTAGATTTTAAATAATACAAATCATGACCCTGGAGGAAAGTTTTACATAGAAATATATAGAATTTTTTTTTTATCTTGTAAGGAACCACTGAGCCCCCCCCCCCCCAAATGAAACTTATGTGGAAGCATCCTTTGGTTGTGTAATTTTTAAATTGTTCAAGTCATAACCCTCGGGGGTTGGGCAGGGTCACATTAGGGAAAAAGTTTTACATAGAAATACATAGAAAGAGACTTTAAAATCTTTTCAATAACCTCTGGACCAGAAAAGCTGAAACTTATTTGGAAGCATCCTTAGATAATGTAGATTCTAAATAATACAAATCATGACACCTGGGGATAGGGCAGGGCCACAACAGAGAATCAAATTTTACATGAAATATATATAAAAAAAACTTTTAAAAGTCTTATTCTCAGGAACCATTAGGCAAAAAACTTGAGCTTATGTGGAAGCATCCTGTGGTTATTGTAAATTTTAAATTCTGAAAATGGGGTAGGGTGGGGCCAAAGTAGGGAATCCAAGTTTTACACAGAAATATATAGGAAAAAACTTTAAAATCTTCTTTTCAAGACCCTCCTGAAAAAAGGCTAAAATTTTATATGAAAGCATACTCTGGGAGTGTAGATTCTAAATGGTTGAAATCATGACTACTGGGGGGTTGGATCGGGCACTACAGGGAATCCAGGTTTTACATTGAAATATATAGGAAAATCTTTTAAAATCTTCTTCTCAGGAACTACTGGGCCAGAAAAGCTATAACATGTTAAAGGCATCCTTGGCTTGTATGTATTGAGCATTGAGTTCTGTACCAAAATTGTGAAATTCATGGCCCCTGGGTCAGGGGTTCTAGTGCTAGGGCAGGGCTATATAGATTATATAGTGAAAATGCATTATTTCTTTAAAAATCTTCTTCTCTGCTCCTGGATATTAAATAAACTAACTGCCAATAAGTACATAGTTATGATAAGCAAGAGTGTTTCTTCCAAAATTTTGAATTTTATGGCCCAAGGGTGAGAAGTTCTTGTGTTATTGTGTTAGAACGGGGCTCTATTGATTATATAGTGAAAATGCATTTATTCTTTGAAAATCTTCTTCTATGCTTCTGGGTATAAAATAAACTTACTACAGGTAAACTTCGTTATCTCGACATCGGCAGGACAGTCGGGAAATGTCGAGATATCCGAGGTGTCGAGATACTAGAGTTGAGACTCGATGTCTTTAATTTACTGCATAGTAAAACATACACGTGTAACTAGGTACATGTCTTCAATAGACTTTAGCTCATTTCTTTCGTTTATCCCTTTATTAGCTCTTCTGAGCCAAAGGCTCAAAGAGCTAATGCTATGGCCATTTGTGCAGTGTGCGTAAACTTTTTAGAATATGGGTTTTTGCATCTTACAACTTCACTTCACGTAACTCAAAAGTAGGTCACGGTGACCTACTTTTAAAATTTTGTGGGGATTTGTTTTCAAATTGACTTGAAGGCATATTTTGGATACTTGAAGGCCAATGATCATCAAACTTTGTCAGTTGATGCATCTTCGGTCGTCAAACAGTGTCAACTTAAAAGAATGTCACTGTGACCTACTTTTTGAACTTTATGACTTATCCTTTTAAAAACATTAAATCCCATTATTTCAGACACTGGGAGGTTTAGGAACATCATATCTTGTACTTTGATGCATCTTGGGATCTTAAAACATATTTATGAAAAAGTAGGTCACTGTGACATACTTTTTGAATTTTTGCCAAAATTTTGTTTTCAAATTGTTGAAAACGCATATTTTGATTGCCTTCGGACCTAAGATCATCAAACTTGGTCAGTAAATGCATCTTGGGTCTTTGAAAAATGTCAACCAAAATGTAGGTCATGATGACCTACTTTCGACATTTTATGGCTATATTTAAACATCTTAGGTATTTATTGGCTCAGAATCATCAAACGTTGTGAGTCGATGCATATTTGGTTTTCGGAGAGTGACGATCAAATTGTAGGTCACTGGGACCTACTTATGGTATTTTATAATTATATTATGATATCTTCAGTCTTAACTGGCTAAATATTATCAAACTTTGTTAAGTTGATGCATTTTGGGTCCTATGATACTTATAGAGTTGGAGGCTTCTAATAGAAGTGATAGATTGTACAATTTTTCAGAAGAGCGATTCAAGGCCCTTGGGACTCTTGTATTAATAGAAAAATCTGAGAAATTATTCACAAATGTAATTCATGAAATGCGTCCCATTTTTATGGAAATCTTCTAATCCAGCATTCCACGTGCAACTTGCTGTGTCAGAACAGAATACATAACGCACTCTGTAAACTTAAAAAATCAACAATATACAGTCAACTTCCACGATACAGATAATAAAATTAGTGAATATTTTTAAAGTTACTTCACTGCATTTCATTTTTATTTCATCATGATTTATCTCTTTTTTCATTTCATTTTCAAATAAAAATTTAAAAGCTTATGCGTACTACAACAAACTCAATGATGTAGCACATGCATTCATGAATATACGGCTGATAAACTTGGTAGGTTCTCATTTCACACAAAGATTGTCCATGACCCAAGGGTGTGTCGGAGAAGTGATAATTCGCATGGATAAACATAGATTGGATTGCTTCCTGTTGAAAGTATTCTTACCACAATTTCCAAGTTAAATTGAATTTTAATGTGTATATTATTCAGTGTAATTCACTTATTTTTTAGCTCACCTGAGCCGAAGGCTCAAGTGAGCTTTTCTGATCACATTTTGTCCAGCGTCCGTCTGTCTGTATAGCTGTCTGTCTGTCTGTCCATAAACTTTTCACATATTTGACTTCTTCTCAAGAACTGCTGGGCCAATTTCAACCAAACTTGCCACAAAGCATCTTTGGGTAAAGGGGATTCAAGTTTGTTCAAATAAAGGGCCACACCATCATTCAAGGGGAGATAATTGAGAATTAGTGAAAAGGATGTATTCGCTTCGACAAAAGAATTGACCTATAGGAGAGCACAATTTCCCGGAAAAAGTGACATTTAAATATTAATCTTTATTTGTTGTTTTATCGTACATATGTCTTAATTTTTCAAATTTGTATTTTATACCTAAAATTTATTATTTACAACTTTACAATAAACTTCCAAAGTTGGCTGAAACACCATTTT
>NW_026928759.1:0-35684 GCF_032062105.1 Saccostrea cuccullata | reverse complement strand
AACTTATACACTTTAATAGCATTTCACACAAAAAATAATTTAAAATCGCATTTCATTTAAAAGTAATTAAAACTTAAAAAATTTTGGCGGGTTTGATTGACACATCCTTGCACTTTCACGAATTAATTTTATTCTTAATCCTTAGGAAAAGTAGCAATCTCGTTGTGCATAAATGAAAAATATTAATACCCGGTACTATAATCCAGAAAATTCAGAGTAGACATGTTCGATAGCAAAACAAACACACAATATATTGTCAGTCCGTGCAGTTGTGATGAGCAGGCTGTGACAATTAAACGCACCCGGTGAATTGTAAACATCAACAAAAACAGAACTCGGCCCTGTTTACAAAAATTGTGTATATAAACACGAGTGTGCTCGATTTGCTAAACTCTGTACGCAACTCTTAGTACTTGTGAAGGAGTTTTGCTTTCTAACATTTCTACTCTGAATAAGATTATTTCTCTGGATAAAAGTTTTAATATTTCTCATTAATACACAACAAGATTGCCACTTTTCCTAAGGGTTAAGAAAAAGGTTAAAATTTGTATTGAAGATTTAATAACTTTTAAAGGAAATAAGATTTTCAATTAATTTTTGTGTGAAATGCTGTTAAAATATATAAGTCGTAATATTATAGAGAAAATATTGACTTCAAATCTGTGTCCAAGTACCTTTAAGGTGGCTCATTAAATCCACAGTTTATTTTAGATTTCAATTCAGCACCACTTATAATGTAGATGTCAAATATCCAGATGGGGGTATTGATATCATAAATATTTTTTATAGATTTTTTTAGTTTTTGTCTAATTTTAGTGAAATATTTCATCTCAAGTTTATTATCAATAGAATTTCAGAACTTTCAGTGTCAAATGATGGGCATCTTCTTAAGACAAGTACACACAGTGAAAATACCTCATAATACCTAATAATAATTTTATTAGAAAAAATAATTTTCTCATAAAAAACAATTAATGTCATTATCTTTTTAATCTATGCATGAAACATTAATAAAATGAGTTCTGAAGAGACAAGGAATGTATTTCAATCAATTACATGTGTCAAATTGAATGAAGAATGTTAATCCAATTTAAAAATTATTTGGTATAAAAATTCCACTTTCAAGAGTTATCTTTCCTAATTACCCAAGACTCAAAACACTAAGGAACGTTTGACATTACATCTAAAATTCAAAGCAAAGCTTTAAATTGCCAGATTATACATTTAAATCAATATAAATTAACACCAACACAGTAAATAGTGCAAGTAAATAACTTTTTAATTTCAACAAGGTTGTAGATTTTAACTCGAATTTCCTCTATACAAACATGTCATTGATTGATAGAGCTCACTGCATGCATCGCTATGAAATTGACATTACTTGTTTGGCGAAGATTTGACTGTTGTTTTCTTTTGTTTCTGCTTAAAAGCAATTCTTCTTGGTTTATGCATAATGAATGCATACTTTGTTTTCACTGTTTATAACCACAGGTGTTTTAGGACAGGACCCCCCCCCCCCAATATAGACCCCCGGCCCTGTTAGACTTTTTTCACATAAATTATATCTGGATGACACATTTGTGATATAATCTATCCTATCAATTCAGAAAATTTGCTTAAACTTACATTTTATAAAAATATCTACCCTCTCTATATATAAATTAACAAGGTTGCCAACTTCATCTGCAAACCGAGAGGCACTGCCGAGAATTTTGGTTGAATCGTCTCATAAATCTAAACAAAGCCCTAAAATCAACAACTCATATTGTAGATTGAATATTCTTTTCATTAACCACCAACTCTCATGAAGGTTAAGGCACTTTAACAGTCGTTATGACCAGTTTTTGAAAGGATGTCAGGCTACAGTCAGCGTTTTTGCTTAGTGAACGGAAGTGACGAGGAGACGACTTCAAAACAGTGTCTCAGACTTTCTGCAGAACTGTATATTTTATACAGTTCTGCAGAAAGTCTGAGACACTGTTTTGAAGTAGACATTTGAAGAAATTTGGTTGATATACACTTTAAAAATTGTCTTTCAAATGTATTGGGAGAATAGAGTTCTAAACCGCTGATGCAAATGAAATGTCTCTAATTATTTTTCAAATACCTGAGCTCCGTGGGGATCCGGGTTAGGATAGGTCCTCAGTACCCCCTTGCTTGTCGTAAAAGGCGACTAAATGAGGCGGTCCTTCGGATGAGACCGTATAAACCGAGGCCCCGTGTCACAGCAGGTGTGGCACGATAAAGATCCCTCCCTAGCTGCTCAAAGGCCGTAAGTGCCGAGCATAGGCCAAATTTGCAGCCTTTCACCGGCAATGGTGACGTCTCCATATCAGTGAAATATTCTGGAGAGGGACGTTAAGCAGTATACAATCAATTATATCAAATACCTGATTTGCATGTGAGAGTTATGCCCTTTTAAAAATGCAATTTATTAAAATACCGTATTTTCCTTACATATTTGTGTAAGTCTACAAAACGTTTGAAAATAAAATTTTGATGAAGAATTCGTACAATAAAATAAGAATATATCTATTGTTGATATTTTACACGCATATTTGGGTATATGGGGAACATCGAGAATTATTCCTCTCCCCGTTACTTCCGTTCAATAAGCTTCTTACGGAGTTGGCAACCTTGTTGATTTTTATATAAAGAATGTAGGGTAGATTTAATAGAACGTTTGTTTTAGGTAATTTTTCGATTGGCTGGTATAGATCTTATCACAAATATGTCAATGAAAGATTTTTTATGAGAAAAAAATCGAAAAAGCCCAGGGGTCTATATCGAAGGGGGGGTGTCCTGTCCTCAAGCACCTGTGTTTATAACACCGCATGTTCCATCTATTTTTAAAGCGTTTTAAAGGTCAAGGTCATATTATAGAGGTACCTGTACAATTCGTCCCCAGAGGAAACAGGTCGACGCAATGGAGGTTTATTTTTTGTGTAGTACGTCATCAAAAAGTGGTGTAATGAGCCTCCTTAAGCCATAATTTGGAATACGCATCGACGTAACATGCGCGAATCACGTGATATAGGCAGTCATGTGACCCCCCTCCTAGCGTTCTGTCAAAAGCTGTAAGATTTTTCTGAGTTTCATATTTCTTTCCATGCAAGTTAATTTTTATAACACGAACTGTGCAGTTGTCAGAAATGGTCAAATCTCGGCGACAGAATGGGTGGATAAGAGTATCCTTTCCAAACATGAGCATGGCGACCATCAAAACCCAAATCTTCTGTCTCAGGAGAGACTTTTATTCCAGGTGGATAGAGGGTGGATGCCGCCTTTTTATCATATATAATATGTTTAAAATCTAAAGTAAGCGATATTCTAGGTTTTGAATAATTATATCATTGTTTACATTTTCAACTATTTTTCAAACTGTATCAAACTGTAAATTGGAGGTTTTTGATAACAAAGTGCTTAATTAAAAACTCAGCTCTTTTCAAACTTGCTTTCAATGGGCAACAAAACAAGCATCATTTTCAACCATCTGCTTTCCTTCATTAAAACGATCAATCCAATCATTTGATTAAATTTATAGGAAGCCCTTTGTCTTAATAAACTGTGTATAAATTATCATACGCTACTGCAAAGGAATTATAAAAAAGCGTAAACTGCCCCAAGTTTTGTTATATCGTATAATATAAGTTGAAATAATCTTCATTCCTTATAATTTAATTTCAGTGTAGACAATGAAACAATTCCCCCCCCCCCCCCCAAAATAAGGCTTCATACTGATTAGATTTTAAAAGTAACGTCAAGCGGAGTAATACGTTTTTTAACTCATTGTGACGTAGGCAAGTTATGTTATACAAAATGGATAAAATCTTTTATCCAATCAAATGACGTATTACAAGTAAAATTAAATTATTCAAACATAGCATTACATTGACATTACCATGACGTCATAACTAGGATGACGTCATATTAGGAATATTTACTTAATGTCACATGCACTTAACGTAGAACCTACGTTGTATGACATCCTAACTACTGAATGTGTTTAGCCTGTGCTAGATCCATTATGACGTCATAATTAATTCAATGTCACTTTTTCCCGTACTTTTCAGCTTCAATAGAAATGGCGTCGTCTCAAGCCGCATGTGTAGCTCTCTCCAGTGGGAAAAGAGCGTACATTTTGGCCGTGGTTTGCGACGATGTAGAAATGGTAGAAAATACTGTTTTGAAGTTCACAGAATTCAATTTAAAATAATGTCGAAATAATCTTATATCAATTTATGTGTTTTTTGGTTACAATGCTTAATGACAATATATTTCTGGAATTAGAGAAACCTGTAGGCACCTTTCATTTACTAGATCTTGACCTTATTAAGTTGACAAATCCAAGACTATCTTGTGTAATGAAATAACAATGTATACAACTTACTGTAATAATGTGAATGGTATGTAAACATTTTGAAGGAATGCAAAAATCCTTAAGAAATCTTCAGTTGCCATCTGAATAGTGTAATATCTTGATGAAATGTGTCTGAGTCAGAGATGTACGTGTTGTAGATTGTGTTATCGTGTGTACATTTTCGTGATATCTATCATGAAATGATGTGCATAATCCTTTTCATAATTATTTGTTACTTATTCAAATTCTTGGTGTTTGGTTACGCTTTTTCTATCAAATATGATCTTTCTAAATAAAAAGTACAATTTTTGATAAACATATTTAATCGGAAAGTAACCCCAAACAGTCATTTAATAATTAAATCCCGTGTAAATGCAAAAAGATCAAGAATATTAGCTCATTAGTTAGAGGCGAAAGGTATATATTTTAATCACTTCTTATAATCAATTGGGTATGCACTTTATCATATTACAGATTGAAAACATTGTGACAAAGACTTCTGAAAAATATCTGCAAATGTAGGGTGGAAAATTGACTTAAAAAATAGGGCTCATTTGCCTATTTTTTTCAAATGTGGACTTATCTTTTATGTCAATTAAATAAAAAAAAATTATTCTTAAGAAATATTGCTTAAGGTTCATTGATACTCTGATAAGAGAGATAACTCTTAGTGACATAAATGTCTATTATTCCATATAGATTTCCGAAGTTGGAGTCTTTTTTGTCAAATTTTGCACCGCAATCTATGCTATAATATACATTTATTGCATGATAGTGAGGGAAATATGAAGACTTATTCAGCCAAGAAAAATCATATTCCCCGTGAGTCTTCATATTTCCCTCACTATCATGCAATGAATTGTTTATTATACCGAAACAAGCAAAGCCTTTGAAATAAACATAAGCTTTCGAATTCGGCACCGCTCTCAAATTCACTTTCATTTTTTACGTAAAGTTACTATACAACCCTTTGGTCAACACATTATCATAAGTTTTGTGACGTAAACCAGGCTATTGTGACGTCTAATTTTCTCAAAAGTTTTCGTTCAACGAACGAGAACTAAATTGCGGGAAAATACACTAGGTGTTCCGAAGAGGTGGAATATGATGAAAAGCGTGCCGACGGCTGGAAAATATGAAGTTTTACGGCCCGATCACGTGATAACTTAGAACCAATCAGATAACGCGTTGTTCAGAATATTTATAATGAGGTATAATAATTGTTTGGTTTTTTTTTTACTTAACAAATACATTTTTTTCTGGAAAATCATTAAGGTTTAAGCAACATTTATGTAAGTGAGCAGAGGGTTTATGACCCTTAATATTGTTCAGTTAATAAAGTCTAAATAAACCACGATGATTGAAGAGGTATTTTTGTGATTTTTCATATTTTCTTCTTGACAAGTACCCGAAAAATAACTGAAGATGTATAGTCGCAGTATGTAATTACCATTCCAAGTTTGACAGGCTGCACTACATTTAAAAACATGGAAACATATAATGAGCTTTTAACTGATTGATAAGCAAGTACTAATTTATCATTTTGAAAGTTTGATAATCTTATGACAAAGACTTTTCCGATATAGGTTATATCTTAAACGTTACATATGGGAAGATTATCATCAACATACTCCGGGCCGCAAAATGTACAATAATCACAAATTACAATGATAGAAATTTCATATTTCGCGTTGTGTTTTACAAAAAAAAAATTAACTGGAAAGTCTTTCACTACTCCTCACTTTGGAATCTGACTCGTTTAGTTCAAGGGGATATACTTTCGTAATTGGACGATTTGATATGGTTCCGTTACTAAAACGTAAGATTGCTGATCTTGTGAGTCCATCTCTGCCAGTTATGAGATCCACCACTACAGCAAGTTTTCAATTGATGGATTTGTGAAATCAATTTGTGAAATCATCATGGACTTGGACGACATCTCCAATAACTATACTGGTGTCCATTTTCATTGCCTTCTAAGTCTCCATACTGCTCACTGCTGAGTTCATGTAATACAGTACAGAAGCCTACCATCTGTTGTGGTACATACCTCCTCCCATCAAAAACTTTCTCAAATCTGGGATATCTCTGAGGATTCCTCGACATCATTCTGTTTGTATCAGAGTGACCTTGATATGACCTTGAAATCGGAAATATATTGTGCTCAGTACTAGTAATTCCTTCAGCATCTTGATATATCTGTCTCAAAAATTTTGAAACAAATATGTCTCTGGGGGAACATCGAAAATCTGGTTTTCAAATTGTATACTAGGATGTGCATTCCCCATCAGTCCTGTTGGTTGGATAGGTCCAGATATTAGATATCCAACCTTTGATTCAACCGCCGTGGGTCAATTTCCTCTGATGATTTTGTCTCCTACTATGTTCCAATAGTAGTCCGCACCAATTAGCATTGAAATATGGAATTTTTTCTTTGTGCTAACTGGGTGTTTTAATCCCTTTAGGTATGAGAGTTCCTTGACATTGACACGTAATCTGTTTGATATTGGAACTGCAATCTTTGGAATGATGATGACCTTCATTGGAATTTTGTTTCCAGTTTATGTTTCTAGTTGTACAGTTTCTTTCTCAAGATGACATATTTCACTATTCTTGCCTCCAAATGCTGACATTCTTAGGGTAACAGATCGATCCATTTGGTATAATATCAAGTTTCTTTGCTAGCTCCTCAGTAATAAATAAATTTTGAGCTCCTTATTCAAGTAATATATTGCAGCTAATTTCTTGATTTCCATACCAAATTGGTCTCACAGCAGTTTTTAGCAGCACTTCAGTGTTGGCTGTCACCTGTATTGAAGAGTGAAGCTGGAATGACTGTTCTCGTTTACATGGTTGTTTCATTTGTGTGCTCTCAGAATTTGTAACAGCTCTCTCTGAGGAACTTCGTGAGAATTGCGAATTTTTGCAGATACTTGTGTGATGAGACTTCTTACAATTCCTGCGTTTGAAATGTGACTGACATTTACTTACTTTGTGATTTCCAAAGCAATTGAAGCACTCTTTCTTCTGTTTGATGATTGATATTCTCTTATCATAATCTTGGACATTGTTGCAATTGATTGGTGAATGATTTTCATTGCAGAATAAGCATTGCTTCACAGAATTCTCCCACTTGAACATCTTTTCATGGTTTGACCCAGCAACAAAGTTAATTCCTGGGTTTCTTGTTTTGATTGCATTGCATGTCCAGTTATGAAACGTGAGGTGATCTTTGATTCACTGTAATTCTTGTTGAAATCAGTCGTCTCGTACACCGATAGTTCCCTTTTGATTGATTTGCAGAGTGTTTGTATATCCCAGTGGTTATCTCCTTTTTGACGAGTGATTTCTCGGAGGAATTTTTGTGGTAGTTCCTTCAGGATGACAGATACCAGCAAGGATGAGTATGTGTCCGGGTATGTACCAAGTGACTCCAGACTATGCATATATATCTCTATTTTGTTGATGTAAACTCTTACATTTGGAATACTATTTGGAGCTGGAAGGTCCATCAGCTTCTGTATGTATGCATTTGTTAATTTGTGGGTTTGACCGTATCTCTCCAGTAAAACATCCAAGGCTTGTCTGTAATTGGAATTTGTTAAAGCAAATCCTGGAATAATATCACGAGCCTCTCCACAAAGCAAGGATCTAAGCTAGAAGAATTTCTCAACATCGGACAGGCTGTTGTTGCTATGAATGCTTGTTTCAAAGCAATCCATGAAAGTCTGCCATTCAAGTAAATTTCCAGCAAATGTAGGCAAGTTTGTGATTTTGAATCTTGATGCTACCTAAACTAAGCTGGGAAGAGCAGACATTGTTAGGAATGAAGTTAGGCACATTCACATTTACATTCAAAGGAACTGATTGATGAATGTTCTTATTTACTTTACTTGGCGTAAACTGAGTCTGTTCAGACATTGTATCTTTCATTAATTTTCTCAACTTCAGCCTTAAGTCTAACATGTACTCATCTGATTCCTGTATTTCAGTTTCTATTTCTTCTTCTTCCTTTAATCCTTCAAGAATGTTTGCGTTAATGTTTTCTAGTAATTCCCTCTTCTCTTGTAGTATTTTCACCATTTCACCTTTTGAAGTTTCATCTTCTGCCTCAGTAATTCTCTTGAAAATTCGTGTTACACCTCCACGGTGACCCGAAACTACTGCTTTTAACTTGATATCATCCATTGTAGTTTGTTACTACTTTCCACTTGGTCACAGCACCAATGTTGAGTCAGATAGAATGAAAAACATCTCATCACTTTGACTGGTTTATCTAGATTGATTATTCAAACATAGCATTATATTGACGTTTCCATGACGTCATAATAGGAATATTTACTTAATGTCAAATGCACTTTACGTTACATATGCGAAGATTATCATTCATTGTGGTGAAGTTGAATGAAGTTTTTTTTTTTCAATTTTTTGTATTTTTTTTTTTTTGGTGTGTAAATAGAGTAATTATATCCCGAGTTTGGTTCCGTAGTTGAGAGTGTTCGAAGTAAAGCTATTTTTCGTATAACCGGTTTGGTCAGGGAGAGTCATGGCTGTTTGTGAAGTGTGCGGCCACGTTTTCATTTTGGTCCTGTAGTCGTTTTTCTATGGCGAATTCCAGAAGTTAGTCTGGTGAACGGGTAGCCAGGAAGTCGGTAATTTACTACATGTGCATTTCTTTCTCCAGCCCGTAAGCTATTTACGTTTGTAAATATTCTGTGGGTTTTGTAGTAAATTTACGGGTGTAATGTCTGCATGTTAATACAGTTTGCGGTTTGAGTTGTTTATGGGTTTTAGACTAAGAAATTATTGTTTCAGTGCGGAGGGGTTATGAGTATAAAACCGGGGCTGAAGTGGGTTTTAGGACCTCAGGAAGGCATTTGAGTCATTGGTCGAGACGGGGGCCAAAACACATTGACGACGGAGGTCGTGGTGTACACGGACAGCGTGTGTAGTGGGATTGGTGACAGTTATGGCAGTATAGAGGGGAGTGAATTTTAGTGTTATCCAGTGGGAGACCTGTGAGTCCAGGACTGGAACTAGAGAGAACGCAGTGTTCGTAGTATGCAGGCCCAGTGGTGTTATGGTTGATGTAACTGTTTTTCAACGAAGTTGAATAGCCAAACTTCCAATTCAGTTTTAAAGAAATAAAACATTGAAAAGTTCATTTAGTTTAAACGGAGTTCAGATTTACAGTTATTATTTAACTAAAAGTTTGTTTTTTCTGCGAAAAATCTACAGTGCTGAACTTTCTTATTTGTTTGTTTTCTCTTATAATTACAACTGATTTGTTAAACCAGCATTTGATTTATTGGCAATTGTTTTTGTTTCAAGTTAAATCCTTTATTTCATTGTCAATATTATCTGGTTTTCGATTTAGAGTTATATTTTGTTTTCTTTGTGAGAGAGGGTGCGTGAGAGTGCGTTTGTTTTGATATTTTCTTCTTTTTTTTTTTAAATAAATTTATTTTGTTTTGTTTATTCTACGGCTTATCGTTTTCTCTACTACCTGCACAAAATCCAAAAGAACTTCATGACATATGGTGGCAGCGGTGGGATTTTGTGGTGATTGGTATAGAGGAAAAGATATTCAGTTGAATATTGTTGTTTCGCAGAAAAAATATTTTATAATCTGTTTAATTTTTGTTATTCGTATTTTCAGTGAATTGGGAGTTTTTTGGCTAGTCACTTTTATATATCTTGTGTCTGGTTACAATGTCATTGCCTAGTTGGATTCAAGAGGCAGTTGATAAGGGTCAAGATTTGTCAGTGTGTCTGGAATTGTGGAAGCATGTCTCTGCAGTTGAGTGAGATGAGCGTATGGAAAGGAGAGAAGAGAAAAGATAGGAAATGGAAATGCAGAGATTGGCTATGGAAAAAGAAGCAGAAGAGAAAAAACAGATACTGGAGAAGGACATGGAGGAGAAAAGGCAGCTTATGCAAAGAGATATGGAGAAAAAGAGGCAGCTTATTGAAAAAGATATGGAGGAAAAAAGGCTACAGGTAAAAATGAGATAATTAGATTTACAGGAGAAAGAGCTTAAATCTAAAGGTACACTAGCCGAAGCACAGGGAAAAGAGCAGAAGCATGAGGTAATGTATCTGCTTCCTAAGTATGTAGAAGGTGAGGATATTGATGTGTTTCTCAGATCTTTTGAAAGACTGGCAAATCTGCATAAGTGGCCAAAACCTGAATGGGCTTTGCGACTAGTTCCTCAGTTAACAGGTAAGGCCCTGGATACATATGCACGGTTGGGGGAAGAAGAGTCTACTGATAATGACATCATCAAGAAGGCCATACTAAAAAGGTATGATTTGACAGCTAGCACGTACAAGGATAGGTTTAGATCTTGTAAACAATATCCAAATGAAACCTTCAGAAAGTTTTATACTAGGGCTCTTAACCATTTTGAACACTGGTGTCAGTTAGAAAAAGTTAACAATAGATTTGATGTGTTGGTAGATGTGATTTTGAGAGAGCAGTTGGTCAATAGTTCATCTAAGGATTTGCAGGTGTGGTTGAAAGAGAGGCAACCCAAATCAGCAGATGAAATGATCGAGCTTGCGGAAGCCTACCAGAATGCACATCGTGGTTCAGTGGTAACGAATAGAATGCAACCCACTAGTACCTTAAAAGAAAATAGAGGTAAGTTTAAAGTTCAGCCAACTCAGCAAAGCAATGTAGAAAAGAGGTGTTTTATGTGTCAGAGAACATTTTATAAACACTTGTCCGTTACGTAAATCCAATGATAAGGATTTAAGGTCGGGGAAACAATGGTTAGAGAAGCCAAAGACATTGCAACCTACTGAAGGTAAGAGTAAAGTAGGATTAATTCACTCGCCAACAAGGAAGGTTGTGATTTAGAAATACCAGTTGTTGTTGAATCAAAGAAGGTGAGTTATGGAGACAAGTATAGTGGGTTGAAAATTGAGACCGGAAGGGTGAATGGTAAGGAAGCTTCTGTGTTAAGAGACACAGGATGCACTTCAATACTAGTGGCAGAGAAGTTGATTAGAAGAGATGATTTAACAGGAGGCGAAAGTGAGGTTACTCTTGCAAATGGATATTTAGAGAAATGTCCGGAAGTGTGGGTTGAAGTCGAGACGCCTTATGTCACAGGTAAGGTGGTTGCTTTGGTAATGAATACGCCTTTTGTAGATCTTATTGTAGGAAACTATACTCGTGTGGACATCCCTGTTAACAAGGAGACCGGTAAGGAAAAATGTGATGCAGTAGTAACTAGGGCAGCATCCAAGAAAAGATGTGAAGAACCGGAAGTGTTGGACACTAGGCATTACTTTGATCAAGATTTCTCAAAGGAAGACTGGATTCAGGAGCAGCAGAAGGAAACTACTTTAGATACCTACAGGAAGAAGGTTGTAAATATGATTCCTGAGGGAGAGGAAAGTTTCCTTACACTTGATAAAGGTTATCTTTATAGGAATTTTAGATCACCTATTGAAGAGATGGTGAAACAGTTGGTGTCGCCAACGAAATTCCAAAGACAGATTTTATCTCTTGGACATGACATTCCAATGGCAGGTCACCTTGGTATAAAGAAAACCAGAGAGAGGATACTAAAGCATTTCTTTTGGCCAGGAATCTTTGACGACACAAAGAGATACTGTCGGTCTTGCTCTAAGTGTCAAAAGGGGACTTCAAAAAGCAAGGTAAGCAAAGTTCCTCTAGTCCAGATTCCAAGGATTGATGAACCATTTGAAAGGGTAGCTTTGGACATGGTTGGGCCGTTACCACAGACCAAGAGAGGTAATCAATATGTACTGGTAATCTGCGACTATGCTACACGGTACCCTGAAGCAATACCTCTACGGAGTCAGGAAGCTGAAGTTGTGGCAGAAGCAATGGTAGAGGGTTCTCACGTGTTGGAATGCCAAAAGAGATTTTGTCTGATCAAGGTACTAACTTTATGTCATCACTGATGTCGGAGCTATGTAGGCTTCTGAGCATACGTAAGTTGAAGACCACTCCCTATCATCCTCAGGCCAATGGCCTAGTTGAGAGGTTTAATGGGACGCTGAAACGGATGCTACAGATCTACGCTCAGGATGAATCAGGCAAGTGGGATAAATTATTACCATACCTCCTATTTGCTTACAGAGAAGTACTACAGGAATCGACAGGTTTTTCACCTTTTGAGATGTTGTATGGGAGGTATGTGAGAGGTCCACTGGCGATCCTGAGAGACAGCATCGATGGGGAAGATGAAAGTCAAGTTGGAGATAAAGTCTTAGTATTGTTACCAACAAGTACCAAGAAACTTTTAGCTCAGTGGAAGGGACCTGTTCAGGTAATAGAGAAAGTGAGTCCTGTAGATTACAGAGTGAAGTATGACAATGGAGTTACTAAGGTATATCATGTGAATATGCTTAAACGTTGGTTTGACAGAGAGGAGGAGATGAAACCTCAGGCGATGGCAGGGGTATGTATAGCAGAGAATGTGGACGATGATAACGACTGGATTGGAAATCCACTTATAGATCCTCGGGACACTTTCAGAGACGTGAAGATTGATGAGTCGTCGTCTAGTCAACAGAAAACAGAACTGATGGATTGTCTGGAAGGATATGGTGAAGTGCTTACCAATGTTCCAGGGAGAACTACCGTGTTGAAACACCAGGTAGTGACTACGAATGATAGTCCAGTGCGACAGAAACCCTACCAAATTCCACATGCTATACGAGACGAAGTACGGAAAGACTTATCGTCAATGTTAGAGGCAGGCATTGTGGAAACTTCGGTAAGTCCTTATGCATCACCAGTTGTCATAATTCCTAAGAAGGACAAAACCATTAGATTTTGTGTTGACTACCGAAAACTAAATCAGGTAACACAATTTGACCCTGAACCAAATGCACAGATAGAGGATATAATTATAATTGATAGACTGGGAAAGGCAAAGTACTTAAGTAAGCTAGACCTTACAAAAGGGTATTGGCAAATTAGTCTAGACGATGACGCAAAGGAGAAGAATGCGTTCGTGACTCCATTTGGTCATAACCAATTTACGGTTATGCCATTTGGAATGATGAACTCCGCTGCAACTTTTAACAGGTTGCTAAGAACAGTTTTAGCCGATCATCATCAATTTTCAGATTCTTTTATTGATGATATCATAATTTTCAGTGAGAGTTGGGAAAGTCATCTGGAACACATAAAGGTAGTACTGAATTCCTTAAAGATCGCAGGTCTAACAGCCAATCCAAGGAAATGTGAGTTTGGTTCACAACAGATGGAGTTTCTGGGTCATATGGTCGGTAACAGCCAAGTACACCCAACAAAAGGGAAGATTCAAGCAATTTTGAGTTTTTCTGTTCCAAGCAAAAAGAAAGAGGTAAGATCTTTTCTAGGATCCATGAACTTCTACAGGAAGTTTATTTCTCATTTCTCTACCAAGTCAGCTATCTTATCCGATTTGACAAGAAAGAATCAACCAAATAAAGTAAACTGGACCGATGAGCACGACAAAGCTTTTAACCAGCTCAAGCAAGATTTGGTAAGTGCTCCAGTATTATGGAACCCTGATTTTAATGCAGAGTTCATATTGCAAACCGATGCAAGTGATAGAGGACTAGGAGGTGTTCTTTTACAGGAGAAGAATTCAGAACGTCATCCTATTGTATATTTAAGCAAAATGTTGTTACCAAGAGAACAGAGTTTTGCTACAGTGGAAAAAGAATGTCTTGCAATTGTGTGGGCCATTAAACGCCTTAGAAAGTATTTGTACGGTAAGGAATTTATTATAGAGTCTGACCACCGTGCACTTCAATGGTTAAAGACGATGAGATCAGAAAATCCGAGACTTCTGCGATGGAGCCTGGTTCTTCAGGAGTACCAGTACACAGTACGGCACATCTCCGGGAAGGATAACAAGATGGCAGATTTTCTATCCAGACAATCTTAGTTTTGGTTTCAACTTCATATAGTGATTTATTTCAAAATTATGGACATTTTGGTGATAAATGGGGGCGTGTGTGGTAAAGTTGAATTAAGTTTTTTTTCAAATTTTTGTATTTATGTGTGTGTGTGTGTGTGTGTGTAAATAGGGTAATTATATCCCGAGTTTGGTTCCGTAGTTGAGAGTGTTCGAAGTAAAGCTATTTTTAGTATAACCGGTTTGGTCAGGGAGAGTCGTGGCTGTTTGTCAAGAGTGCGGCCACGTTTTGATTTTGTCGTGTAGTCGACGTTTCATGGCGAATTCCAGAAGTTAGTCTGGAAAACGGGTAGCCAGGAAGTCAGTAATTTACTACATGTGCATTTCTTTCTCCAGCCGGTAAGCTTTTTACGTTTGTACATATTCTGTGGGTTTTGTAGTAAATTTACAGGTGTAATGTCTGCATGTTAATACAGTTTGCAGTTTGAGTTGTTTATGGGTTTTAGACTAAGAAATTATTGTTTCAGTGCGGAGGTGTTATGAGTATAAAACCGGGGCTGAAGTGGGTTTTAGGACCTCAGGAAGGCATTTGAGTCATTGGTCGAGACGGGGGCCAAAACACATTGACGACGGAGGTCGTGGTGTACACGGACAGCGTGTGTAGTGGGATTGGTGACAGTTATGGCAGTATAGAGGGGAGTGAATTTTAGT
The DNA here is from genome assembly GCF_032062105.1 of Saccostrea cuccullata. Lineage (NCBI taxonomy): Eukaryota > Metazoa > Mollusca > Bivalvia > Ostreida > Ostreidae > Saccostrea > Saccostrea cuccullata. The sequence continues at coordinate 20,723 of NW_026928759.1, read as the reverse complement.
GTTATCCAGTGGGAGACCTGTGAGTCCAGGACTGGAACTAGAGAGAACGCAGTGTTCGTAGTATGCAGGCCCAGTGGTGTTATGGTTGATGTAACTGTTTTTCAACGAAGTTGAATAGCCAAACTTCCAATTCAGTTTTAAAGAAATAAAACATTGAAAAGTCCATTTAGTTTAAACGGAGTTCAGATTTACAGTTATTTTTAAAACTAAAAGTTTGTTTTTTTCTGCGAAAAATCTACAGTGCTGAACTTTCTTATTTGTTTGTTTTCTCTTATAATTACAACTGATTTGTTAAACCAGCATTTGATTTATTGGCAATTGTTTTTGTTTCAAGTTAAATCCTTTATTTCATTGTCAATATTATCTGGTTTTCGATTTAGAGTTATATTTTGTTTTCTTTGTGAGAGAGGGCGCGTGAGAGTGCGTTTGTTTTGATATTTTCTTTTTTTTTTTTTAATAAATTTATTTTGTTTTTTCATTCTACGGCTTATCGTTTTTTCTACTGCCCGCACAAAATCCAAAAGAACTTCATGACATTCATGTTAAACAGTACAGTCCAGTTCAGGAAATATCTGTATATAGTGAAAGAAACAATGATCGCTTAGAAATAATCTAATTATTTCATAAGTTCTTAAAATATCCGAAGTCAAAAGCGGTGGTATCGCCTGTTTTAGTATACATAACTTCAAAGGAATTTCGAGTTAATTTTTTAAAAGTAAGTGCGGTTTTAGGCTAATATTTATAGTATTCAAAACCTTATTCACATCGACAGAAGATTTATTGTACATCTCGTGATAGAAAAATATCCGTATGTGTATCATTTTATCTTTTTCATCGTTATTAAGTTATTAACTTAGACTGAATATATTCCAAAACAAGTAGCACCGTGACAGAAATACATGCATGTAGACAAAATATCACCTTGCTCTGTGATTCGGTTGCGCTATGACCTCTGCCCCACAAATAAAATTCACACAGAATTGAACATATTTTCTCTTCAATTGGTTCATCTAAGAAAGATATTTGCAAATGTAAATATAACTATATATATGAACAAGGCGTATTTACATCTCTATATTTACATTACATATATTTTTTGCATAAGAAATAAATGGAAATCTATTGCATTCAAAACACCATAACACAGACAGGGTGCCAAGAGGTTAAAACATGCGTTTTAGTTTGACGTCATAATCGTTGAACGCCGAGGAAGTGCAGCGTCACAATCGAAAATCAAAAAATCGCGTTCAAATTGACCAGAAGCTGTTACGTTGGCTGATCCATTAAATGTAGCTTACACGAAGGATAATACATAGGTTTTTAAATAGAAATCACATTTGTAGTTGAGGTAGAACGTTTAAAAAATGTAGATACATGTATAAGTAATGAATCATTATTTTTTGAGTGATATAGTTTCATAGCTGCTAAGGCGCGTTATTCAATTTGTTTGCACACACCGTTGCAGTTATGAAACTATATCACTCAAAAAATAATGATCAATTGCATAAGTAAAACACGTTCGTCATGTGACCATAAATTGATTGTTTAGTCATAAGCGATCTACGGAATTTCATAGTGACGTCAACACATTTAGGGAATAACTATGTTCTAATTTAGTTTTACTGCCTGAGACAAAGCACATTAGCCAATCAAAATGTGTTTTACAAACCAACTGCATTAGAATCAATATTTATACTTTCTGAAAATCAACATTATATTTCAGTCGATAAAGCTTGAAGCAAAAAAATATATTCGACACAAAGAAGTCTCTTTAATACTTAATATCGCGATTACTTAACTTATTGGAACTCTTTTGCGATGGAGGTAGGAAACGTCTGTTGGATGGGGGCAAATGTGCTATTTAAAACGCAGAAGGATAAAACGTACGCTCAACTAGGACCTGAGGTCCCCCGCAGATAGTTCGTCATTTTGCGTAGTAATAAAACATTCTAGGAACTCTCCAGGCATTAAAGGCACAAAAGTAAATTCATCGATATCAATACGGAGACCTCAGGTCACCTTATATATTAATTATACCCCCCGCTTGAAAAGCGGCAGGGTATATAGTAATCGTTAATTCCGTCCGTCCGTACGTCTGTACGTCCGTCCGTCTGTTACGCTTTGGGGTACCCATCTCTTATCCGCAACTCCTCTCATACCACTGAATGAAATTTGATAAAATTTTCACAGAATCTTTATTACATATTGCCATTGTGCACCTCCTATTTTACTTTTTGATCCGACACATATTTTTCACGGCCACAGCAAAACATGGACTTTGCCATTATAAGTATATGGAGGCGGGGGGTATCATTTAGTGAGCTCATCGCTCACAGTACCTCTAGTTGAATTTTATATGATAGACAATTTTCTTTGTCTTACTCCAAAATAATCATATTTATAACTTTATAAAGATCATCTTTCTAATATATATATTAGCAGAAACGTGAAAGTAATAAAGGGTGACCAGAGGTAACCTCATATTGTACATCAATAGGGGGACCAAAGATCACCTAACATTGTACATCAGTAGGGGGCCAGAGGCCACCTTATATTTAACATCATTAGGGAGACCAGTGGTCACCTTATATTGTACATCATCAGAGGGATCATAGGTCACCTTACATTTTAAATCAATAGGGGTCCAAAGATAATCTTTTATTGCACATAATAGGGGGGACCTGGGGATACCTTATATCGTACATTATTTGGGGGACCAGAGGTCACCCTATATTGTACATCAGTAGGGGGACTACAGGTAACCTAATGTTGTACTGTACATCAGTAGAGGGACCAGAGGACACCTTATATTGTACATCAGTAGGGAGACCAGAGGGCATCTTATATTGTGCATCAGTAGGGGGGTCAGAGGACACCTTATACTATACATCTGTAGGGGGACCAGAGGACACCTTATATTGTACATAAGTAGGGGGGGGGGTTCAGAGGTCACCTTATATTGTACATCAGTAGGGTGACGGGAGAACACCTTATATTGTACATCAGTACGGTGACCAGAGGTCACCCGATATTTTACATTAGTACGGGGACTAGTGGTCACATAATATTGTACTGTACATCAGTAGAGGGACCAGAGGTCACCTTATATTGTACATCAGTAGTAGGACCAGAAGTCATCGTATATTGTACATCAGCAGAAGGACCAGAGGTCACTTGATATTGTACGGGGACTAGTGGTCACCTAATATTGTACTGTACATCTGTAGCGGGACCAGAGGACACCTTACATTTTACATTAGTAGTAGGACCAGAGGTCATCTTATATTTTACATCAGCAGAAGGACCTGAGGTCCTCTCTTGTATATCAATAGGGGGACCAGAGGACAGCTTATACTATACATCTGTAGGGAGACCAGAGGACACCTTATATTGTACATCGGTAGGGGGACCAGGGGTCACCTTATATTGTACATCAGTAGGGGGACCAGAGGTCAACCGATATTTTACATTAATACGGGGACTAATGGTCACCTTATATTGTACTGTACATCAGTAGAGGGACCAGAGGTCACCTTATATTGTACACCAATAAGGGGACCAGAGGATACCTTATATTGTACATCAGAAGGGGGACCAGAGGTCACCTTATATTGTACATCAGTAGGAGGAACAGAGTTCACCTTATATTGAACATCAGTAGGGGGACCAGAGGTCACTTTATATTGTACGTAAGTAGGGAAGACCAGAGGTCACCTTATATTAAACATCAGAAGGATGAGCAGAGGTCACATATGTACATCAGCAGGGGTCCCTAGGATCACCTTATATTGTACATCAGTAGGGGGACCAGACGTCACCTTATATTTAACATCAGAAGGATGACCAGAGGTCACCTTATATTGTATGGGGACAAGTGGTCACCAAATAATGTACTGTACATCAGTAGAGGGACCATAGGTCACCTTATATTGTACACCAATAAGGGGACCAGAGGACACCTTATATTGTACATCAGTAGGGGGACCAGAGATCACCTGATATTGTACATCAGTAGGAGGAACAGAGTTCACCTTATATTGAACATCAGTAGGGGGACCAGAGGTCAGTTTATATTGTACATAAATTGGAGGGACCAGAGGTCACCTTATATTTAACATCAGAAGGATGACCAGATGTCACCTTATATTGTACTGTACATCTGTAGCGGGACCAGTTATTTTCAACACCAGAAATGGGACTAGAGGTCAAATTATATTGTACATCAGTAAGGGGATGTGAGGTCACTTTATATTGATCATCAGCTGTTGTACCTGGGGTCACCTTATATTGTACATCAGTAGGGTGACCAGAGGACACCTTATATTGTACATCAGTACGGGGACCAGAGGTCACCCGATATTTTACATTAGTACGGAGACTAGTTGTCACCTTATATTGTACTGTACATCAGTAGAGGGACCAGAGGTCACCTTATATTGAACATCAATAAAGGGACCAGAGGACACCTTATATTGTACATCAGTAGTAGGACCAGTGGTCATCTTATATTGTATATCAGCAGAAGGACCAAAGGTCACGTTATATTGTAAATAAGTAGGGAGACCAGGAGTCACCTTGTATTGTACATCAGCAGAGGGACCAAGGGTCACCTTATATTGTACATCAGAAGGGGGACCAGAGGTCACCTTATATTATACATCAGTAGGAGGACTAGAGGTCACCTCATATTGTACATCAGAAGGGGGACCAATTGTCACCTTATATTGTACATCTGCAGGGGGACCAAGGGTCACCTTATATTGTACATCAGAAGAGGGACCAGAGGTCACCTTATATTGTGCATCAGTAGAGGGACCAGAGGCTACCTTATATTGTTCATCAGTAAGGGGGGCCAAAGGTCACCTTATATCTAACATCAGAAGGGTTACCAGAGGTCACCTTATATTGTACATCGGTAGAGGGACTAGAGGCCACTTTATATTGTATATCAGCAGGGGACCAGGGGTCACCTTATATTTAAATTCAGAAGGGGGACCAGAGGTCATCTTATATTGTACATCAGTAGGGGGACCAGAGACCACTTTATATTGTACATCAAAAGGTGAACCAGAGGTCACCTTATATTTAACACCAGAAGGGGGATTAGAGGTCACCTTATATTGTACATCAGTAAGGGGATGAGAGGTCACTTTATAGTGATCATCAGCAGGGGTACCAGGGGTCACCTTATATTGTACATTAGCAGGGGGACCAGAGGTCACCTTACATTGTACATTAGAAGGGGACCAGATGACATCTTATATTGTACATCAGTAGGGGACCTGAGGCCACGTTTTATTGTATATCAGTAGGGGGACCATAGGTCACCTTTAATTGAACATGAGAAGGGGGACCAGAGGTCACCTTATATTGCACATCAGTAAGGGGATCAGAGGACACTTTATATTGTACATCAGCAGGGGGACCGGGGTCACCTTATACCAGGTATTGTGAATCAGTAGGACCCGAGGCCACCTTATATTGTACACCAGTAGGGGGACCAGAGGTCACCTCATTTTGAACATCAGTAGGGAACCAGTAAGGGGACTAGAGGTCACCTTATATTATACATCAGTAGGAGGATTAGAGGTCACCTCATATTGTACATCAGAAGGGGGACCAAATGTCACCTTATATTGTACATCAGTAAGGGGATCAGAGGACACTTTATATTGTACATCAGTAGTAGGACCAGTGGTCATCTTATATTGTATATCAGCAGAAGGACCAAAGGTCACCTAATATTGTACATAAGTAGGGGGACCAGATGTCACCTTATATTGTACATCAGCAGAGGGACCAAGGGTCACCTTATATTGTACATCAGAAGGGGGACCAGAGGTCACCTTATATTTTACATCAGTAGGAGGACGAGAGGTCACCTCATATTGTACATCAGAAGGGGGACCAGAGGACACCTTAGATTGTACATCAGCAGGGGGACCAGGGTCACCTTATATTGTACATCAGAAGAGGGACCAGAGGTCACCTTATATTGTGCATCAGTAGAGGGACCAGAGGCTACCTTATATTGTTCATCAGTAAGGGGGGCCAAAGGTCACCTTATATCTAACATCAGAAGGGGGACCAGAGGTCACCTTATATTGTACATCAGTATAGGGACTAGAGGCCACTTTATAGTGTATATCAGCAGGGGGACCAGGGGTCACCTTATATTTAAAATCAGAAGGGGGACCAGAGGTCATCTTATATTGTACATCAGTAGGGGGACCAGAGACCACTTTATATTGTACATCAAAAGGTGAACCAGAGGTCACCTTATATAACACCAGAAGGGGGACTAGAGGTCACCTTATATTGTACATCAGTAAGGGGATGAGAGGTCACTTTATAGAGATCATCAGCAGGGGTACCAGGGGTCACCTTATTTTGTACATTAGCAGGGGGACCAGAGGTCACCTTACATTGTACATTAGAAGGGGACCAGATGCCATCTTATATTGTTCATCAGTAGGGGACCCGAGGCCACGTTTTATTGTATATCAGTAGGGGGACCATAGGTCACCTTTAATTGAACATGAGAAGGGGGACCAGAGGTCACCTTATATTGCACATCAGTAAGGGGATCAGAGGACACTTTATATTGTACATCAGCAGGGGGACCAGGGGTCACCTTATACCAGGTATTGTGAATCAGTAGGACCAGAGGCCACCTTATATTGTACACCAGCAGGGGACCAAGGGTCACCTCATATTGTACATCAGTAGGGGACCAGTAAGGGGACCAGAGGTCACCTTATATTATACATCAGTAGGAGGACTAGAGGTCACCTCATATTGTACATCAGAAGGGGGACCAAATGTCACCTTATATTGTCCATCAGTAAGGGGATCAGAGGCCACTTTATATTGCACATCAGTAGGGGGACCGGAGGTCACCGTATATTGTACATCAGTAGTTGGACCAGAGGACACCTGATATTGTACATCGGTAGGTCACCTTATACAAGGGTCGTTTAATAAATAATGTCTTCGGTGCTCGGAAAGAAACAAAAGTCGCTTTTCAATAATTTAGTTATAATGATTTAACCTAAAATTATCTTTTCATTAAAACACATGTAAGTAACATTTTTTATCCAATTTCTGATTCATTTTCAATTGTTTTTGAACTCATTTTCTGGTATGAACCTTTGTATACTGGATTATTGCAGATCCTATGATTTCCTGGACTTGTTTCTTCCTTCTGAAAGGCGTTTTCTCAAGTTTGGCAAATGGAACAAGTCAAAAGGCGAAAGATCTGGCGAATATTGTTAATGTGAATGAACATTAACTTTTGTTTATCCCCAAGACTCCTTTACTCTTCAGGGCTTTCGGGTTTGGACGCTGTCATGAAAAAAATCTAATGTTGTGGATTCCTTATTCTCATTAACCTTTTGATTTTTTTGCCAAAAAATTGCTTTCTAGATTCCTCCAGAAATTAAACTGCATCCCCAAATACGAATTTGAACAATAAGACCACTAATATTTAAGAAAATTGCCTATAAATCTATCTTTGTGCTCTTGCAATTCTCTGCTCTTCTCAGACCTTTGCTGTTTTTGTCAAGTACATCTTATTGTAAATTTTGTTTTGAGAGTTTTAAGCAATAGATTCAAGTTTCATTATCTGTTTGAAATTCAAATAAACGTGGATAACTACAATTACTGATATTTTTAATAATTGTTCATATATTCTTATACGCAGTCGTTTTCACTCATTTTTTTAAAGGGTTACTTTTGAGTACTAAGCTTTTTTTCTGTCAAACGTTTTTAAAACAGTGTGAACTACTCCCGAAATGATGTCTATTTTGAAAGAGGGCGTATAAGGCGTGTAAATCCCCCGCTCTGAGACAAAATGTTTTTCAATTTTCAAAATCCGCAAAAAAGCTATATTTTTCCAAAATCATGTTCTCAGTAATGTCCTCTTCAAAATATTTTATTATTTTATTTTTCTGAACGACTTATCATTTGATAATATTTATTTCAAAGTTGACAGTTAAGCATATTTAGTGGAAAATGGGTTTAACAGAGCTATAAAAAGCGAATTTTGAACATGAATGGGTCAAGTCTCCATTCTTCGTGAACGCTTAAATGATGGAAATGTAAATGTGAAATCTATTTCATTTATCCAAAACAATCTGAACCCATTCTATATGAAAATCGAACTTTTCTGAAAAAATTTCCGCTTCAACAAACCCGTCCATTTAAATCACACTGAAAGACGTCACTAGTGCATATACTTCGTAGCGTAGTGGTTAAAGCGGTTGGCCTTGGACTAAACCTGAGCTATGAAGAGAGTTCGAATCATACATGAAGCTTTTTCTTTTCCTTTTTTTTTTTTGTTTTCAAATGATATAAGAACATGAATAAAAATTAATTATTCATAAATTATTAAAACAATGAAATACAGAATTTGATATGTAAAAGATGATATAAACCATAAAATTTTGAAAAAATACTTTTCAAATTGAGAAATATTTTTTTTCAGAGCAGGGGATTGTCCTCGCCTTGTACGCCTCCATTCTTTGCTATGTGTCGTATAGTCAATCATACACCATCAGTGATTATTTGTTGAAATTTGGCAAACAGTACATTATTTGTTTAATTTTTGTTTGCAAGTACTGTATCCATTTTTGATGCCCATTATATATATTTTATCAGTGAAATCCACCTGCTCAATTGTCTATAAAACAAACATTGATTGCAGTAAATTTTTACATATTTCAGTGAGTATTTCTTTGGGATTCTTAACAAGTTTTACAGCAGCTTTAATGGACGGTTTAATTTTACTTTAGTTTACTGATTCTTTACAATTCATTTTCAATGCAGTGTCTCGAATACCCTTGTTTTCCAGCTTCTCACAGTTAAACTATGTGATGAAAAGTAGTCACATCAATTGTTATAAATTCATTAAAGATGCAATAATGCGAAAAATTCAAGCTTAGTATTGTATGTCATACAGTTCAGGACATTATTTATTGAACAGCCCTCGTAATTTGTACATCAGTAGGGGGACAAGAGGTCACATTATATTGTACATCATTAAAACTAATGATAACACTATTTTGAATGACAATGAAGAAACCGGAAGACACTTTATATTTTACATCAATAAGAAGATCAGAGGTCATCTTATGATATTATACTGTAAGTCAACAGGGAGACCAGAAGACACCTAATATTTTACATAAATATTGAGACCAAAGGACTCCTAATTTGGTCACCTGAATCAACGCATGTGACTTATTGCTATCAGTTTTTTTCTGGCGTCGTGCGCTGTGCATTGTGCGTTAACATTCAAACATTTTCAGCTTTTCTCTGTAATCCCTCAACCATTTACAACCAATTTTGGTATAAAGCATCTATCGAGCCGTCGAACTGTTGGCATAATTATTATAAGCATTGACTCCATACCAAAATTGTGAAATTCATTGTCCCAGGGTCAGGGGCCCTGGGGTTAGGACAGGGCTATAAAATTTATATTAATTTATATTCTCCCTCACTTCGTTTGTCCGAATATAAATCAATTATACTTTTTACTCTGTATTGAAAGAATAATCAGCTCATATGTATGGAATGCTGCTCGTCAGAACGTTTCTTACAAATTTAACACATTTGTATTCATTTCAACACACGTTATTTTTAATCATTAAATAATACTTATATACATACATATATGTGTGTATGTGCCTAATTTACTGGTTTCCATTCCTTACACGTTCTGTACGAGCGGTAGAGTAACTTTTTAAGCACGCACCTGCTATTGATATGACCATGTCACGTGACATAAAAACCACACAGATCCACCACTCTGTTCACACAGGAAATTCCCATAACGACAATAATAATAATTATGAAATGCATTTATTCTTTGAAAATATTTCCCTCTGTCCCTGGATATTAAACAAACTAACTACATGCAAAGTTGTGATGAGGAAGGGTAATATTCTCTCCAAAGTTTTGAAATTCATGACCCAAAGGTCAGGGGTTCCGATGTTACGGTGAGGCTATATAAAGTGTAAAGTTTAAATTCATTAAAGAGGCTGAGGTGTGGCAGCCATTTTCAGACCATTTTGATCTCCTTTTAAAGAAGAGCTCCATATAACGATATACAAAAATGATCAAATTTTAAAACTAAAATGTATGATTTTTTTCTTTGCCAAACGATAGTTGACAGCTTATGATACCGTATCTAAAAAAAAATAAGTTAAATCTGGTGCTTAATTTGTGGTTAATTTGTTGACCCCCAGCCTCCTTAATTCTTTTAAAAAATCTTCTCTGCTCCTGGACATTAATTAAAATAACTTCATTTAGTTATGATAAGCAAGGGAGCGTCTTTCAGAATTATAAATTTCAAGGCCCCTGGCTCATGGGTACCATGTTATTTGTAGACAATACTGTAATTGAATTAATGCTTTGAAATTTGTTCTTTGGTATAAACCAATTTTTTTTTATGAACAATGGTCCTTTTTTTCAAAATTGTGAAATGTATGACCTCAGGATGAGGGTTTTTGTGGTCAATGAGCACTACTGATTATTGCTAATTATTACCGCTTATTTGAAATGAAAGTTTTAAAGTTTTACAAGATGTTCAGATGACCTATAAGATCCATAGGCCTCTTGTCGTGTTCTTAAGTGAACCTCTAGCATCTCGTTAATATGCATTTTATCTGTACCCTCTGGTCCGCCCTTGCTTTCTTTTTAGGTGTCTGTTGATTAAGACGGGTCTAGAATCGTTGATGCTTTATCTCTCTGCATTCATATAATTTTTTTTATGTCTGATTTCTTTAAAAATGTACAACAAAGGGGACCACTGGTCTCCCTATTTATGTACATTACAAGGTGACCTCTGGTCCCCCTTGTGATGTAAAATATAGAGTGACCTAAGGTCCTCATAATGATCTACAACATGGGGTGACCTCTGACCCCTATTGATGTATAAGGTGACCTCGATCTGTTTCCCCTTATGATGTACAAAATAATCTGAGGTTTGCTCTTGTACAGTATAAGGTGACCTATGGTCCCCTTTCTGTTGTACAGTATAAAGATGACCATTAGTCTCCATAATGAAATAACATATAAGGTGACCTTTGGTCAACTTATTGATGTACAATATTAGTTTACCTCTGGTCCACCTAGTAACGAACGTTAAAACTGAACTGAAGGCTCTGTCCCCCTACTGATGTACAATATAAGGTGACCTTTGGTCCCCCTACTGTTATCTCCTACTGATGTACAATATAAGGTGTCCTTTCGTCCCCCTAATGTCGTACAATATAAGGTAACCCCTGACCCCCTACTGTTGTACAATATAAGGTGACCCCTGGACCCCTACTGTTGTACAATATAAGGTGACCCCTGGTCCCCCGACTGATATACAATATAAGGTGATCTCTGGTCCCCCTACTGATGTTCACTACTTATGTACAATATGGGGTGACCTCTGTTCCCCCATCTGATGTACATAAAAGGTGTCCTATGGTCCCACTACTGATGTACAATATAAGGTGACCTCTGGTCACTCTACTGGTGTAGAAAATAAGGTGACCCCTGGTCCCCCTACTGATGTATGATAAAAGATGCCTTCTGGTCCCCCTACTGATGTCCCCAACTTATGTACAATATAAGATGTCCCCTGGTCACACTGCTGTTGTACAATATAAGGTGTCCTATGGTCCCCCTACTGATGTACAATATAAGATGATCCCTGGTCCCCCTGCTGATGTATGATATAAGGTGTCATCTGGTCTCCCTACTGATGTACAATATAAGATGACCCCTGGTCTCCCTACTGGTGTACAATATAAAATTGATCTGGTTCCACAACTGATGTACAATATAAGGTGTCCTTTTGTCCCCCTACTGATGTACAACATAAGGTAACCCCTGGTATCCCTACTGATGTATGATATAAGGTGTCCTCTGGTCCCCCTACTGATATCCCCTATTAACTCTTTACAACTTACTGAACTATTATGCAACATACACTTAATGTTCACGTCATGGAAATAGAAATTTACCATTTCCCCGCAAGCACCTTATAGCGTGGTACACGTTTCTCTACACTTTAGCGTAAATAATATGACGTAGAATTATAATACAAATATAACTTTTCTTATTTTATGAGATCTTTGCAAGTATAAAAATGAATGAAATTGGCATTAAATTAAAGATTAAATGGACTTTTTAAAGTGCGTGAAAATGCGTGATTGCGGGGAAACGGTATATGCGTGATTTTGCGTTAGAAATAGGAAATGGTATATCCGTTAAAATGCGTGACTGCGGGGAAAGGGGTTAGCTAATGTACAATATAAGATGTCCCCTGGTCACCTTGCTGTTGTACAATATAAGGTGTCCTTTGGTCCCCCTACTGATGTACAATATAAGATGACCCCTGGTCCCCCTGCTGATGTATAATATAAGGTGTCCTCTGGTCCCCCTACTGATGTACAATATAAGGTGATCCCTGGTCCCCCTGCTGATGTATAATATAAGGTTCCTTTGGTCCCCCTACTGATGTACAATATAAGGAGACCTCTGGTCCCCTTACTGATGTATAATATAAGGTGACCCCTGGTCGGTCCCCCTACTGATGTCCCCTACTAATGTACAATATAAAGTGACCTCTGGTCCCCCTACTGATGTACAGTATAAGGTGACCCCTGGTCCCCTTACTGATGTACAATATAAGGTGTCCTCTTGTCCCCCATATGATGTATAATATAAGGTAACCTCTGGTCCCCCTACTGATGTACAATATAAGGTGTCCTATGGTCCCCCTACTGTTGTACAATATAAGGTGCCCTCTGGTCCTCCTACTGATGTACATTATAAGGTGCCCTCTAGTCCCCCTACTGATGTACAATATAAGGTGACCTCTGGTCCCCCTACTGATGTACAATACAGGGATACCTCTGGTCCCCCTATTGATGTCAAGTGTAATATTAAGTGTCCTCAGGTCCCCTACTGATGTTCAATATAAGGTGACCCCTAGTCCCCCTACCAATGTACGATATATGGTGTCCTCTGGTCCCCCTACTGATGTACAATATAAGGTTACATCTGGTCCCCCTATTTATATACAATATAAGGTGACCTCTAGTCCCTTTACTGATGTCCCCTAGTGATGTACAATATAAGGTGCCCTCTGGTCGCCCTATTGATCTAAAGTGTAAAATTAGGTGTCCTCTGGTCCCCCTACTGATGTACAATGTAAGGTGACCTCTGGACCCCCTATTGATGTTAAATATAAAGGGTCCTCTGGGTCCCCTACTGATGCCCCCTACTGATGTATAATATAAGGTGCCCTCTGGTCGCCCTATTGATCTAAAGAGTAATATTAGGAGCCATCTGGTCCCCTACTGATGTTCAATACAATGTTACCACAGGTCCCCCTACTGATGTACTATATAAGGTGACCTCTGGTCCCCCTACTGATGTCCCCTACTGATTTCCCCTACTGATGTACAATATAAGGTGTCCTCTGGGCCCCCTAATGATGTACAAATAAGATGATTACTGGTCTCCCTACTGATTTAGAAAACTTTTGTTCCCCCTTATGTAAAGTGCATTATAAGGTTTCCTCTGGTCCCCCTACTGTTATTCAATTTAAGGTGACCTCTGGTCCCCCTACCTATATACATTATAAGGTGATCCCTGGTCCCCCTACTGATGTACAATATAAGGTATCCTATGGTCCCCCTACTGATATACAATATAAGGTTACCTTTGGTCCCCCTATTGATATACAACATAAGGTGACCTCTAGTCCCACTACTGATGTCCCCTACTGATGTACAATATAAGGTATCCTATGGTCCCCCTACTGATACACAATATAAAGTTACCTCTAGTCCCCCTACTGATGTACAAAATAAGGTGGCCTCTGGTGCCCCATATGATGTAGAACAGAAGATGACATCTGGTCTCCCTTTTGATGTACAATATAAGGTGACCTATGGTCGCCCTAAAGATGTACGATATAAAGTGACCTCTGGTCTTATTAACTTTTTATTACCTCTGGTATTCGCATAAAGATTATGGAAACAAGCGGAAGTCTTATATTGTCCACCAGTAAAGATTTCATACTTCACAAATTGTAGTATATAAATGAGACAAAGGTAATTTTATGTTGTACATTATTACGATGTTATTGAAAGTTATAAGTAGGCAATAATTTAAAATCATGGTATGTCTAGAATCATTTTTCAAATCCTCTCAAAAAGAATTGTGACCCTAATTTTTTGACCGAGGAAAAAGTGCACAATTTCTTCGAATTCTCTAAATGTACATGTATGTAATTAGAATTTGGAGGATTAGTCAACTTGCTTGTCTTCAAATACAGTATATGTATCCCAAAGTTAAATAACAATTGGTGCATTTTTAAAATTTTATTTCCTTTTTTTAATGTAGTTTTGATGGGTTTATGAATTTGATGTGTTAATTCCAGGGAAAGGGGAGGAGAACTCCATCCCAAACTTTGTAATACAGGGTGTACATCTTCTTTGTAAGATAAATAAAAATCAGGGATTTCCGGAAAAGAGTGTTAAAGTGATGAGGTCGCCTATTTAAGCATGACCTCATAAGGAAGACAAAAGAGACATTAAATAATTTATTAACAAATAATTATTCCATTATGTAAAAGGATTGGTGAAAAGTCCCAGCGAAATTAAAAGGGGGTGGTAGGGGGGGGGCAAAATCTTCACCCCCCTGCCCCCCCCAACCCCCTGCTTGTTAGAGATCTGCGAATGCAGAGACTGGACGTACGTCGTTTACGCTGAGCCGCTAACTATTAGTAAGGAGATCAGAGGTTAGGCACTGTGTTATATAGATACTATAACCTTACATAGAATAATAAAATCATAGGGGAGACCACAGGTCACCCAACATAATCCATAAATGTTAAACTCTAATATATCTTATAATACTGCAGTTAATGTTGCTCAGCAACCCCCTCCCCCTCTTTGTTTTCTAATACCCATCACAAATGGTTATTCCCTTGACAAAAATAAATTTTCTGTTTTTTTTTACACTGAAAAGGCTTCACAGTATTACGATTTATTCTATTTTCACTTTACGTATGCAACGCACTACATTTTGTAGCGGAGTAAACAGACCCGATAGACGTGAACTGCGCGGGGGACCTAAGGTCCTAGTTCAGCGTACGTTTTATCCTTCTGCATTTAAAACAATGCAAGATCGATCATTATAGAATTTATAAGGACAGATAAGTAAAAATCCTGGTGAAATACCTTGCTATACAATCGCTGAACCAGCCCAATCAATTTTTGAGAGGAGCTAATCCTATTTACAATATTTTTTTACTAAGTGGACTCTTCTCATTGAATTTTCAGTGAATTTTCATTGAAAATCGTCACAAGATTCTTAGAAAAATTGTAAAAGATTAAAAGTTGTATCAATAATTGTCTTTAATCATATTTCTTATCAGAAAACATAATTTATTTTAATTTATTACACCTTAAAGTATTTTTAAATTAAAATTTCAATTTTTACTCCGCAAAATAGTCCCCTTAAAACTTTGAAAATAAGTCGTTTTGAGGGATTATAGATTTAAAATAAATGATGAATTATCATCTTCATCGATAATTACAATAATTAATTACTATTTAAACTTCATATTTCCACCGTTTAAAATTTCATTTTGTACAAGAATCTTGTACAACGAGCGTTGACAGAGGAGTATGTGGGAGCGTAGCGGGAACGACAAATCTGGATAGAGAATGGTAAACAATGGGTGCGTTCAGAGTATCTCCAGTGGTACCACTACCTCTTTGCCAATGGTTACAATTTGTACCGTTGATACCATTAGACCCATATGTACTCTGAACGAGTTTTGGGTAGAGTTGGTAGGAAAGTCACCAATGTTAACAATGGCACCATTGGTGAACCATTTGTGACATTGGTATATACCATTGTTAACGTTGACAGATTTCTTAGAAGAAAATGTCAAATCAAGATTATTATTCTTGCTTAGCATTTCACATAAAAATTAATTAAAAATCTTATTTCATTTAAAAGTTATTAAAACTTCAAATTTTTTTTGCGGGTTTGATTGACACATCCTTGCACTTTCACAAATTTTAACTTTGTTCTTAATCCTTAGGAAAAGTGGCAATCTTGTTGTGTATTAATGAGAAATATTAAAACTTTAATCCAGAAAAATGATTTTATTCAGAGTAGAAATGTTAGAAAGCAAAACTGTTTCACAAGTATCGTCATTCCGAGCTAAGTGTTGTGTACAGAGTTTACAAATCGATCACACTCATGTTATGTACATGTACACAGTTTTTTGTAAACAGGGCACGAGCTCTGTTATTGTTGATGTTTACGATTCACCGGGTGCGTTCAATCGTCAAAGTCTGCTCACCACAACTGCACGGACTGACAATATATTGTGTGTTTGTTTTGCTTTCGAACATGTCTACCCTGAATTTTCTGGACTAAAGTATTAATATTTTTCATTTATACACAACAAGATTGCCACTTTTCCTAAGTATTAAGAATAAAATTAAAATTTTTGAAAGTGCAAGAATGGGTCAATCAAAGTTTTGATAACGTTTAAATTAAATAAGATTTTTAATTAATTTTTTGTGTGAAATGCTATTAAAAATTCAAATATTTAATTCGTGATATAATACTGAAATATTAACTTCAAATATGTGTCCAAGTACCTTTAAGCTTCCGTAATACTCTCACCGGATTATGTCATAGGTTACATGTAGAGCTGTCCCGGTGTAAAGACGAATAATGACCCCCATCGAATAATGACGTCATTATTCGACGTAGAAAAATGACCCTTTTGCCCGTAGAAAAAGTGTCACCACCCTAAAAATTTGCAGAACCCACGTGAAGAAACATGACCCTCGTAGTGACCCTCGTAGAAAAATGACTCCCTGTGGATTAAAGCTGAAATTTTTAGGGGGCAAAAAAAAATTATATAAAAAAGCATATTGGCCAGAATGCTCACCTGAGCTTATTTGGAATAAATTGATGATATGTTGATCTCATAACATACGATTATAGTTATATTTTAAGGTCAATGCGATGATTCAGAATCTAAAGGAGTAGAGATTTATCGAGCCTAAAGGGTTAGGTAAACATTGTTTTTCGATGGTGGAAATCATCGTACTGACAGAAAAAATCAGCAGTATCACATATTATATCCTCCGCTTGAAAAGAGGGTATATAGTGATCGGGACGTCCGTCCGTCCGTCTGTTACGCTTTGGGGTATCCATCTGTTATCCGCAACTTCTCTTATATATAAAAAGATGTGTTTGTGAAACAGCTATGCCGCTGTATGGCAACATAGCGAAAATTAAACTTTTCTTAAATGCAATTTAAATATAATGGTACCCAAAGTAGGGTCTTCTCACAAGAAATACAATTGCAATATAGGAAAGCCCTAGCACCACTTGCTCAAAATTAATGGCTAAGGATTAAGTGTTTGAAAGGTAGGTCAAACTCAAAGGTCAAAGTTGATGATTTCTTAAGAAAGGTTTTATGTAACAAGGATTACATTTGTGAAGTATGAGAGTACTAGTATCTGCAGTTAAAAAGTTATAGCCAAAGTAAATTAAAAATTTGGCATTTTATTGTAAAATGGGACAAACTCCAAGGTAAAAGTCAAAAGGTCAAATTTGGTGGTACCCAAAGTAAGGTCTTGTCACAAGGAATATACACAAAAAGTCATATTGAATATGAAAGGCATAGCTACAATAAATGAAAAGTTATGGTCAAGGTTAAAGTTTTTGTGGAGAAACAGACCGCCAGATAGACAGACAGACAAACAGACGGACACGATAAAACTATATACCCTCGAATCTTCGATTACAGGGACATAAAAAGAAATGGTCTTCAATTAACATTTCATATTATGATAAAGTAAAAAAGAAGATGTTACAAAAATGAAAATGTTTGTTCTGATTTTCATATTAAATTCTCTGAAAAATATACTCAGAACTGGGTAAAAGGGTTGAGTAAAACAAGAATTAAGAAATGTAATGAATAATGTGTGCTAAATCACAGGAGTCTGAAGTTTTTATCGCCAAAAAAAAAAAAAAAAAAAAAAAAAAAAACGTAAAAAAATTTTCTACCCTTAACTAAAAAAAAAACACAATTTTTTTTTAGTTAAGGGTAGGAAAAAAAAATTCCGGATTTTTTTTATTTTTTTTATTTTGACGATAAAAACTTCAGACTCTGTGGCTAAATCAAAAGGTTATGTCTACATGTATAGTTTTTGCATTAGAATGTGTATTTTACACTAGCCCATAGCTTTACAAAGCATGTTTTAGGTGTTATACCCAGCCAACCCCCCTACTTATTTAGGAGGAAGTCGATTATCAACAAAAGCAACAAAAAAACTACCCTACCTTTATTTTTCTATAAGGAGGGACTAAAAATAAGCTTAAAATAATCTACTATTCTACTAATTTTCAACTGTTACTTTGCCACAATACTTTCAAGTATACCCCCATTTAACGTAATTTTTTTTTGGGGGGGGGTTTTAAAAATTTCCTCCTCTTTCATTGTCAAAAAGGATTTGCCAAACTTTTACAAGCTAAAAGTTGAAATGAAGGAAAAATTAATTTTTCTATTTAAGAGTATTGAAACCTGATTGTTGCATGGTTTGATTTCTAAAAACAAGTGGAATATCATTCTTTAAGCAAACACTATAAGGAGGAAATTAAAAAGAAATTTTATTACTTGACAGAATCTCTTTTCACTTCAAAGGGGGTCATTTTTCAATGGGGCCATTTTTTTTATAGGACTAACATATAAAATAATGACCCCTGTGACACTTTTTCTACAAAAAATGATTTTTTTTCTACGGGTAGGGGGTCATTTTTTGTCGTTGAAAAATGACCCCCGGTCATTATTCGATGGGGGTCATTATTCGTCTTTACACCGGAACACATTTAGATTGGCATAACTAACCTGGAGAAAATTATATCTTGTGATTTTTTTTTTCATTTGAGATTTCAAAATTTTTTCTAGTTTTATTCGTAATTTTATTACATGTATTTCTTTTCAACTAAGGACAATAATTGGTGGTACCTTTCCTGGGGGAGAAAAACAATATTTGTGGGTTTTAGGGGTGTGTGTGTGAGGGTGTGTGGGAGAGGGTGTGTGTGTGTGTTTATTTATTTATAATTCATGTAATTGATATTCCCACTAAAACTATAAAACAAAATGGAAGAAACTAGATATTTTCCTTATTGATATATTCTTAATTAAGTTGTCTATACCTATAAATAGTAGAATAAAAAGTGACAATCACATTGCGCATTATATGTATAAAAATTGTTATTTAAATTGTGAACAACATAAACATTAAACCATGTACACTAAACTGTGCTCGGCCCATTGGACCTGTAAGTCACTTTTTCATTAAAATATATAAAATTTTACACATTTTTACTCAGATTTTTTTTCTTTGGTTAAATGCTGTTTGTGTAAATTCTGTTTATCTTGTAAACTTAACACTTTGAACAATATTATTATTATATTTTAACAATATAGATATATTTATGTAAATATATATATTGACCATTAAAATTCTACCAAATGCCGTAAGAGAAGGGAATCCCTTTCGTTACCTTATGTCTTGCGCCGAAAATAGAAATCGTGACGTCACAATAACTGTAAAAACCAAGATGGCCCACGAAGCTGTGGGTTGTACACGGGTTAAGATTTGCTGATTTTTGGGATGCTTTTTACCTTTTACTAAAGCCTGTGACATTTTAAAAAGATTACAAACACGATAATTTGTCCTTTTAATGAATCATGGATTGAAATTCCAGGTGTTTTTAAATTCAAAGATGCGAAGAAAACACTCGACAGAGCGAGATCGAGATCGCTTTCTCAGTGTCTGGTTATTTTCTGTACGGAATGCCTGAGCCAGTGAGATAAGCATTCTCCTATCTGTGATTACAATGCGTACGTAAAATTAAAGAATTCTTACTCTAGATTTGTTTCGAATATGTCAAAATGGAATAGGCCCATGTTTAAAAAGTAAAATCCCGAATACATTTGTGTTATGTGTAATCTACACAGGTGCATAATTTTGTGAAAATTTGTGAATGAAGCATAATGGAACTCATCTGTTTAGTACATGGAACTCCTAGTCTATGATATGAGGATGTGCTTCTCTGTGGAATGAAATTTGGTGCAGAAGGATGGGACATGGTGTTGAACGCCCATTCTGGTGGATTTATCACCACACAAGATTCCTCCTGCTCTGTCTCCTTGTATCAGCCCTGCTCGCCGAGGCATGCCCCCCTTTGTGTACGTGTACCACCAGAAAACCTCGGGAGGGGTCCAAAGGGAGCAAACTCAGCTCCCTGGACTCTAAAGGCCAAAGCAAGAGTGGGAGCCCTCAGCTGGGATCTCGGGGAAGGAAGGTGGTGTGTGCTGGAAGCCTGTCGGTGATTACTTCTGTAACAATGATCAGCAGCTTACCACTTGACACTGTCATTCTGTAAGTTTGGGTGATAAAAACACAAATAACAAGTTACTGGGGCTTAATTTTTTTTCCTAGGGTAAGAGATTCACTTAAATAGAACTTAAGAGTACAAGAGTCAGTTGGGTTCAATAAATGAACAAGGTTTTTAAATGTCGGATCTTGTCAATATTTGGCCCCACAAATGAAATGTTTAAACTGAATTGTACTGCTATAATGCCAACCTGTAATGGATGTAAGAGGGAG
>NW_026928758.1:0-36144 GCF_032062105.1 Saccostrea cuccullata | reverse complement strand
ATAGGAGTTGTTGGAAACTACAATGCAAATGTTTTTTAGAAAATAAATACTTTTTTTAGGTTTGTAGCACAAATCAAATTGAAAAAAGCAAAATTCTTTAAAAAATTTAATCCTGAAAGTTAAATTCAAAATTACATGCAAGCCATATGCCAACATTCATTTAAAGAGGTCAGCTGTGTGGCACAGTGGTTATAGTGTCTGCTCTAGAAGCAGAAACTAAGGATTTTATCCTTAGTTCACGGGCTTGAATCCCATTGTGGGACGAGAAGACAGGTCCTTTGGATTAGACTTTTTAAATTAAGGTCCTGTGTAGCAGTAGGTGCTGGCATGAAAATATCTGCTTAATGGCCCTGAGTGCCAAGTAAAGGACAAAATTTGTAGCTCTCAACCTGCATTAGTGGCACCTCGTACACTTAAGAGTGAAAAATTCTCGAAAGGGTTGTTAAACAACATAAACTCAATAAATCATTTTAAGAGAAATGTAAGCTACATGCATTAGGTAAACCATTTTCACACAAGACTTACCTTGAACATGTTACACATTTCCAGAAATTTTATGTACCATATAAATTTATCCAACATTTACTGGCACAGCTTTTGTGTATAATCCAAATTACATATCTAACCATTGTGGTAGTTCAAAAATTTTTATAGAATTTGTTTTTATTGAGGACTGTGTGTACATTGGAATTGTATCAAACCTGCAGTCAAAATTATAAAAGCAACCCTTTAAGCCATTTAAAGTTTTTTCTGTTATTCCACCACATGCATCTTGAATTTTTCATAACCCTTATCAAAAATTACAAAATCAGGATTCTTGAAATTTGCTCTTTTGTCAAAATCTTTTTTAATAATCTTGATTCTGGTGCAGTGGATGTCTACAAAGGAAGAGAATATTTCTATTTTGTCATAAATATTGTTTTGAAAAAGTTGAACTTATTAGATGCAGTAAACACAGGCTAAAGTGTATTATATTAGGGGCGCCATTTTGGTATTTACTGCCAAAAAGTGATATCACTATATCACCAACCGAATAGGTGATATCACCTATTCGAAAAGGTGATATCACTTTTTGGTAGTAAATACCAAAATGGCGCCTCATAGTAACACCATATGCACAATGCAAAATAACCTTTTAGAGAGGTATAAAGTTCTGAAATAAATATAACAAATAAACTCACAACGGTTTGACTGTCATAAATATTGATAAGACAAGTTCAACAAAGAAACAAGGTTACACAATTAAAGGAAAGAAACGTTTCTCAGAAACTTGTAAAATGCTAAGAAGACCATTTTATGAATACTTGAACACTGTCAAAACTGATCACCTCTTCAAGGTAAAGAATGGTTGAAACAATATCAAGGCCCTAAATTAACACTAAATTTTGGATTAAATTTTAAACTGCCATAATTAAGTATGGGGTCAAACTATTAACAGGAAATGGACAATGTTGCAAGATTTTACTATACAAAGTAAAATTGTTTAGCCTAGACAATCTGCAAATGTAATTATAATGAAAAATACAAGTGTTATTTCTGGAATACTTCTTTTAAACCTTGTAATCCAAAGAAATTTTTCTTTCAGTGACCTGGAACATAAATGACCTTGGCTCAAGGTCATAACACACCCTCAGGTCATAATGTGAAGCCCTGGATTCAAGAATTGTACCAATCATGAATATTTTCTTCCAGTGACCTTGAACTTCCCCAAATGACCTTGAATCAAGGTCATGACACACCTTTAGATCATGAGAAATCCTTGTGTGAAATGGAAATGTACCAAGTTTATCCATTAGGAAGATGTGGACCAGACACAAATTATGAAATTTTTCTTCCGGTGACCTGAAACCTACCCAAAATGACCTTGGGTCAAAGTCACGACAAATCCGTAGGCCATGAGCAATCTTTGTGTTAAGTAGTAGATTCTAATGTTCCTCCATAAGATAGATATGGACCGGGCATGTTTGCACTGACAGACAGATAAGCTGATTCCTTTATATCCCCCCAAACTTAGTTTATGGGGGGTATAGTAAACATTTATGAATGAGTTGACCTTTTCTATGTTTATTCTATTTAAGTTAAAAAATTTGATTATTTTGGTGGCCATCTCAAAGGACCCTGCTTTCATCAATGAACATGAAAATGTGAGGTAGTTTAAAAATGTTTATTCTGAAGAGGAACATTTGTGTACTACAGTAAAAGTAATTTAGTATGACTTCACAGATGATATATATATATATCAAAGTTATCTTGTATCCTCATTTAGATAAATTTACTGGAATTAAGGGGGAAAAATATGCACCAAATAAAGATTTTAAACAGAGAGGCTAATTCTGACCATGACCTAGAAACTTCTACCAAAGTCACTGCACATCCATTGACCAGTGGCACTCTCCAAGGAGAGAGAAGATATGCTCCAGACGAGGATTTTTCATATAATTTTGCTATGATCTTGACCTTTGATCTAGAAACATAGTTAAATGTCACTGCATACCGCTTATCCAAAGGCACTCTGTGGGTGAAGTATGAGGCAGATTGGTCCAAGGAGAGAGAAAATACGCTCCAGACAAGGATTTTTCATTTTATTCTGCTATGACCTTGACCTTTGACCTAGAAACATGGTTCAAGGTCTCTGCACACCACTTACCCAAAGACAATCTTTCGGTGAAGTATGAGCTAGATTGGGCCAAGGAGAGAAGATATGCTCCGGACAAGAGATCTTCGACGCACTGACGGACAGACTGACCACTACAGCGCGCCCGCCAAGCGGGGCCCTAATTTATTATTAATCCATTATGCCCAGCCAATAATCAATAATAATTGATTTTAATTTTTTTTTCCAATTTCCCATCAATAGAACTTGATTCAGAACTGCTAATTATATAAAACACATTAATATTATCATTATTCTACTTTTAAATATTGCCTTATATAATTATTTAATTACCCTAAAGAGCTTTACATGTACAAACTAGAAATATGTCCATAGGACATGAATGCCCCGCCAAGGATGTATTAGTAAAGCAACATGAAAACTTGTATGTGTATAAAATTTGATCAAAACATCTTGAATAGTGATGCAGCTGAATTGCTTGTTTGAAAAATATAGGTCAGATCCAGCATCCGAAGCAAGTCTGGTAGTGTCAATCACTAGATGCATCATCCATGCAAGTTGGGTTCAGGTAGGGCTTATAGTTACTTGGGAATTAAAATAAAGGCCAGATCCAGTTCCCAAAAGCAAGTCTGATAGTGTCCATCCCTAGATGCATCATCCATGCAAGTTTGGTTCGGGCAGGACTTATAGTTACTTGGGAATTAAAATATAGGTCAGATCAAGCATCCGAAGCAAGTCTGGTAGTGCCCATCTCTAGATGCATCATCCATGCAAGTTTGGTTCAGGCAGGGCTTGTAGTTACTTGGGAATGAAAATAAAGGCCAGATCCAGCATCCGAAGCAAGTCTGGTAGTGTCCATCGCTAGATGCATCATCCATGCAAGTTTGGATCGGGTAGGACTTATAGTTACTTGGGAATGAAAATATAGGTCAGATCCAGTATCCGAAGCAAGTCTGGTAGTGTCCATCCTTAGATGCATCATCCATGCAAGTTTGGTCCAAGTGGGGCTTATAGTTCCATAGGAATTGACCTGCTTCAAAAACTTAAATCTGGTCACTCATCTGGAAATGTAGGTCAGATCCAGCATCCGAAGCAAGTCTGGCAGTGTTCATCCCGAGATTCATCATGCATGCAAGTTTGTATCAACATGTGAAGTTTGACAAATGCATCTTGAATGGTATGTTTAAAACTGAGCTAAACACTAATTTAACAAAAGTGAGGTCAAGGTCAAAGGAAAGGTCAAGGTCAAAAAATGTTGATGCAGTTGCATAGCTCTCATCAATATCTATCAGCATATGAAGTTTGATGAAAATATCTTGGATGGTTTCTTTGAAACTTAGCTTTGAACAGAGCTAAACGCAAAGTGTGACGGAAGGACAGAAGGACGGAAGACGGACATGACAAACACTATATGCCCCGGCCATATTCATGGCGGGGCATAAAAAAGGTACAATATAAATCAAATAACAATAATATATGGCATGAAAATAAAAATATCAGACACCTCGGTCCACGCATAAGACACCTTGGCCCAGGCAGAAATAGTTTCAGAAATAAACCAATCATCTTTTATGGACCCCTCCCCTTTCCCTACTTGATTTTTAAAAAAATCGTTCAATCATCAAGAAATCAACAAGAAATCTGTGAGCCAATGCTCACTAGTAATACCCCACTCTAATGTGAATAAACCCTATCATGATATAATAATACAAGTTCATTATGGGCAGATGCACAGAAAAATATGATGTTGACATCAGATTCATATCAAAATTAATTCCACCATATGGCATGCCTCAGCAAAGAGAGTATTAAAATTTCAAGCACCTGCTACGAATAGTTGCTGAAAAATCTGCGAGGAAAATTTGTTATGTGAAATGGACAGACAGATGGATAAACAGGAAGATGACATCAGACTTCAACCAAACTGTATCCCAACAAGGCATGCCTTAGAGAAGATTGTGTTAAAATTTCAAGCATCTGCGATGAGTTGCTGAGAAAACTGCAAAAATTTATTTATGTATGAAATGGACAGACGCACAGACAAAAAGGAAGTTGACATCGGATTTGAACAAAAATTTATTCCGCCGTATGACATGCCTTAGAAAAGATAGAGTCAAAATTTCAAGCATCTGCAATCAGTTATTGTTGAGAAAACTGCGACAAAAATTTGTTATGGACAGACAGACAGACAGACAAGGGTAAAACAATATACCCCCTCTCCTTCAAAACTTATTATTATTAATAACACCAATTCAGACACTCAGTAAATTTTTCTATCACAAATTTCCTAAGGCAGAGTTGTCTTTTATATGGGCCGACATGGCAATAATTTTGGGCCGACCTGTCAGGGCAACCGTTATGGGCCAAGGTGTCGTTGGGCAGAGATTTCTGTCTACCAAAAATAACACCTTTCTATTAGGCCTAAATTATAATATTGTTTGTTTGCCCTCAGCCAACTGACCCATGAAAATTAGCCTGACTCAATTTCAAAATATTTTTATTCTACTTTTCAATAACATATATTTTTTTTTATTGTTAATAAAAATTTCCAAATGTACCATGTGTACTAGTACATTTTGGTTTTTGAAGCAATAACAAAAAATATGTACATGAACATATATTGATTTTTTTAAATAGTAGTTTGATTTGAAGTTAAGTAGAAAAAATATTTCTCCTACCCATTCCTAAAACTCTGAGTTGGTAAATGGCAAACAAACATGTTTTTAATTTTGGCCTTAATTTTTTTTTTAATATAAAATACACATAACAGAATTATGAACTACATGTAGATCTATATTGTCGCTTTATTCTACTGTTGTCTTTTCTTAAAAACATTTTACACATGCTACAAGGCTTTATTTTAGCCATTTGTCAGGAACCTGTGTAGGTCACTGATGATACTCCTCATCTTCGCTATTGACACATAATCACAATTTATAAATGTCTGACTAGGAGTTTCCTATCTGTAAACTTCTATAAATGCTTTGCTTGTACTGCTAATTTTATCAACAATATTAAGAGTTATCCTTTAACATGTTCTATCCTCAGTTGTAACTATATGCAGGAGTTGTCCCTTTAGACGACTTTCACATTTACAAGTTATTCCCATTTGTGGGGTCTATTCGGGTCAACCAGCGTAAGGCACTATTTTCCCACTATATTAAACCTTACCAACTTTATAGTTCAGCGTCTTAGAATCTGTATGAACATGTTCACAATTTACATGTTACCCTATACTCTGGCAATACAGGTACAGGTCCAAATTGCCCCATAACGTTTGAAAATTAAAAATATTTACAGCTAACTTACATTTTAAGTTACAAAGGACAAAGTTTGGAAAATGAGCGTTACGCCGACAACGGGAGATAACTCTTAGGAATCGAATGTAAAATTCCTCTATGTTGTGTAATGTAAAACTATTAAGTTTCCTTCTTCTAAGTAAATTTAAAAAAATAGATAACCTTTTCTATCTTCTTCGTCCCAAGGGTCACACCGTAAAACATATTAAATGTCATTAAACACTGTTAAACATATAAAATCTAAAAGTCGAATATCTTTGGATATCTGTTCTTGTCTCCGAGAGACGAGACTTCAACTGCGCAGTATATGATCGCGGTGCTTTAACACTGCATAATAACAGATTAATGCTGTATGAACAAATATACGCAAAGTTGTAAT
Organism: Saccostrea cuccullata; assembly: GCF_032062105.1. NCBI lineage: Eukaryota > Metazoa > Mollusca > Bivalvia > Ostreida > Ostreidae > Saccostrea > Saccostrea cuccullata. The sequence goes on along the minus strand of NW_026928758.1, from coordinate 29,852 downwards.
TATTTAGATAAATCCTTTACTCTTCAAACCTTACAGAATAAAACCAATCAGCAATGAATAATTATTTTTGTTTCAAATCCAATTTCTTCGCCGTCCACAAAATGGCTGGTAGGCTGAGCCTCGTTTTCAAATATTCGAAACACCACGCCCGATCGAAAAAAAAGGTTCCGCGACTCTGTTGATATTACTCTGTAAAGCCACAAACTAAACAGAATTAAATATATACTCTACACAATTTTGCTTGCAAGTTAATTAATTAACTAACTACATGACTCTGACCAATAATTGCCTTGCTGTTATAGGGAAGATAATTTTTTAAAGATTTTTCCTATGGATATCTATGTTAAAATTTTATTTCCCATTGTGGCACCACCCTACCCCTGGGGATCATGATTTGAACAAACTTGAATCTATGCTACCTGAGGATGATTCCACATAAGTTTCATCTTTCCTGGCCGAGTGGTTCTTGAGAAGAAGATTTTTTTAAAATGCCATTAATTTTCACTATTTCCTAATTATCTCCCCTTGGAAGAAGGGGTGACCCTTCATTTGAACAAACTTGAATCCCCTTCACCCAAGGATACTTTGTGGCGAGTTTGGTTAAAATTGGTCCAGTGGTTCTTGAGAAGAAGATGAAAATGTGAAAAGTTTACAAAAACAACGACAACGACGACGACAACAACAACGACAACAACGACAGACAACGGACAAATTTTGATCAGAAAAGCTCACTTGAGCCTTCGGCTCAGGTGAGCTAAAAATGAAAATTGAAGAAAAATTCCTTTGATTTACCCTGTGCGTACATGTATAATCTAACTTGTATATTCTTCTATGTTAAACGTGTAATTTGTTATATATTTTTGACATTAAAATTAAGCAACATATGTGCACAGTTATTTGTTTCTGTGCTTAGTGGGCAGTGTCTCAGGACCTGTAATGACCTTACGCCCCTCCCCTCCACTAGTCTGGGTAGAGGGAACCCGTAACCTCTAAAGGGATATCCCTCTAGGAGAGCACTCTCAACACAGAGCGCTGACGGGTCTCAAACCCCCGTTGATTGAAGAATTGCCTACCTATAACGCATGTGAATGCTGTGCTTCGGCGGACTCTAAAGAAGAAACCGTCATTGTTCAACGGAGAAGGTGGATACAGCATGTACCATGGATCGCTTGGAGCCAGGCAAAGGACATATAGCACATCTTGGTCATCCGCTGTATCTGTCTCCATATTAAGACGTCCTGACATGCCACTGAATCTAGATGGTTGCGGTCGAGATAGTGAGGTCGGCGTCGCGCAACCCTTCTTCATTTTAATCAAACTCATCTCGCAAGTCATTGATCATCTTCCATCCCTTCTATCATCCACCCCTAAGCCCTGTGGCGACAGGCGAGGAACGAAGGTGATAGGTGCGGGTTCACTGGAAGTCGCTAGTCGTGGACCTGCACACAGGCAACACAGGCTATAGGGTCGCTCTTCACCGACCGGAGCAGAGTTGGAGCTCGGCAGCCACCTCTGCGACGGAGCAACCCTCTTTAGGAACGCACTGCTCATGTAAATGACAAAGGAGCGGATAAAAAAAGTATCCAACACATTGCCTGTTCCACCCTTCTCTAGCCAGTTTACCGCGGCTGGTGGGGACCCTACTCGTGCGGTCGAAATAATAAAGAGAACAAGAGGAAAACAATGATCATTTCACTGTACCTTGGATCGTGGAACGTTCGAACGCTTCTCGACAAAGACATTACAGACATACCCCAGAGAAGCACAGCACTGATTGCATGCAAACTCACGAGATATAACACTGACATCGCAGCTCTTAGTGAAACCCAGGATGGATGGAGAAGGTGAACTGTGTGAAAGAGGCGCTGGCTACACCTTCTATTGGAGAGGACGAGGAGCCAAGGAGAGACGAGAAGCTGGCGTAGGCTTTGCTATAAAGACACCACTCCACTTGCTGGCAAGCTAGTCGGCGTACCCAAAGGATTGAACGACCGCCTGATGACGCTTAATACCCCCCTCGAGGAAAGTTCGCCACTATTGTCAGCGCATACGTTCCTACCCTGACTAACCCAGAGGAGGCTAAAACAAGTTCTTTGAGAACCTCCACAATTTCATTAACTCCGTCCCCAACACCGACAAGCTCGTCATTTTTGGTGACTTTAATGCGAAACTTGGACGTGATACCTCCACCAGGGAAGGCGTGATTTGGAAGGACGGAGTGGGCAAGTGCAACAGCAATGGCCTGTTGCTTTTTTTAGCCCTGCGCTGAGCATAGTCTTCTCATCACTAACACCATGTAAGTCTGCCTTCCAATCCATAACAAGACGTCATGGATGCACCCTCGCTCAAAGCACTGGCATCTCATTGACTACGTCATTGTCACGAAGAGAGACAGGCAGAAAATTCTTTTGTTCACCAAGGCTATGTCGGCGCTATAAACGCCTGAAATCCACCCTGCTGAATGCCCACGATGTGGAAGCAGCATGGAGCACATTTCGTAATACAGTGTACCATACTGCCTTCGAGTGTCTTGGTCCCTCCATAAAAAAAAACACAGAGACTGGTTTGATGAGAACCGTGCCGAGATCACGCAGCTTCTAGAGAACACACATCGCAATTACATGATTGTACAAGTCTCATATATATGATCCCACCTCCACAGAAAAAAAGACGCTCTGAGGAACGCTCGCAGTACAGTACAGCAAAGGCTTCGGGATATGCAAGACTCCTGGCTGAATGCCAAAGCTGACGATATCCAACGCTACGCCGAAAATCATGATAGAAAGAACTTTATGGGTGGACTTGGGGAAGTTTACGGGTCAACTCCATCAGGCTGATCCTCTCTCTCAGTGATGATGGGTTAACACTCATCACAGAGAAGGTTAAGATACTCGACAAGTGGGCGGAAAATTTCAATGGAGTTCTGAACCGCCCTTCTACCATCAACGACGAAGCCATCAACCGACTGGCAAAACATCCTAGCTGAGCTTTCTAAAGAAGAGGCGTGGCTGTAGTTGAAAATCTCCATCTGCTAGTGCGGGGATCGGCTTGATCAGTCACCTCCGCACTCACTGTCCAGGCCAGCCCCCTCCTCCACGAAGACGAGACAGTGGTCATCGTCGTCACCGACGGACGGATAACTAAACTAGTATATGCACGTTGGTACTTATCTTTTTCGTTATACAAATTTATGAGGTACATGTAATTATTGAATAAAAGTGGTAAAAATACGCAATTTTTGTTAGAATCACGGCTAGTAAATCAGTAAATGTTCTTTTAATATGTTTATCATATCTCTGAGTAATTCTGGTAGAACTTTCTATCAGGGTTGCCAACTGTGTGACAAAAACTTTGCAGGTTGCAAATATATTTAGCTCATAATACTTAATTTGAGCAAATAAGGGGCAGTTACTGTGTCTCCTGCATTGAAGCTACAACGGATTTGATGCTATCATAGTTTTTCTCACTAGTTAGGGGTATTCCTTACCAAATATCACTATAAAGTTTATTCACCAAAAATGGTACCGACCACCCCCAGTGGCTCATGGACTTTGACGATTGTTATGAAGAAGAAAATATAATGTCATTTTTTTGTGTGTGCGCACTTTTGCGCTTCCTATATAAACACATATATTTTTACAAGTAAATGCAACAATTAATTATCTTATATGTGTTACCTAGCACGAAGAAGAACGACCGAGTATGAACATTTAATGAGGTTAGAACTAAGAAGGAGGGTAGATTTCACTTTTTATGTTGATTAAAAATTTTACTTATATCTAATTATACGGTATCTGCAACTATATAGTAAATAAGTTTAACATTAGTGCTAAATTTTAAAACCACTGGATACTATTGACAGCAAAGAAACACTTTGGAAATGCTTAAAAACTGCCTCGTGTATAAACAGTTAGATACCTTGGACCTGCTCTAAACAAGTTTTAGCAACGAGTTATCGTTCATAACTGCGAACCCAAGCGGTAGTTGAAAGGCCTACAAGAATTAAAAAGGAAATCACCTGATTCTATTTATAGATAAATGTACATGGTACCTTTCCAATTCAAGAACAAACATACATAACTACATGTATGTCATTATTTGTGGACCCCTGTTATACTTTCAATACTCGTATTCTAAACAAAAATTTTAGAAAATCTATAAAATAAAACAAGCAGCTATGACGTTTGGTCAATAAAATATTTTAGGACTGTTTTTTTTTTCGAGACACCGGTACTTTCAAGGTGTAATGTCGTATTTTAAATCTCTTAGACTATTTGTTTTATAAAACATAATAAAGAAAAAAAAAGAAAAGGTGCATAGAGAAATATATATATATATATGAATTTAAAAAAATGTGAGACTTGATCTCACGATCCCTATATAATCCACCACTCATACCACAACGCTGCGAATTGATAGTATAGCTATATACATGTAGTACATAAATGTAACCTGGCAATTGTTATTAAAATTTATGGCACCGTTGTGGCAACGCACTTTGAAAAAATTACGCACTTTGAAAAAAAATTTCAAAGTGCGTCAAATTTTTCAAAGTGCGTTAAATTTTTGACACACTCAACGCACTTTGAAAAATTTTTTCAAAGTGCGTTAAGAATGCACATAAACATTTTTTACCATGGAGGCATTTAACGCACTTTGAAAAAAGATATGCATGAAAACAAAAATTCTAGACTTAGATTTTAGTAATAGAGGAAATCATATTGTAATAATTATATCTTTCGAAAAACTTTTTTAAATTTACATGAACTCATTTAACCTCATTGAGAACAAGGAGAAGACGAGTAGAAGGTCTCTCATCCCAACTCTTTTTTTCTTAAACATTGTACATAGCCGTCGGTAGCAAATTGAAAGTTGACCCCACAGGTAAGCCCCAATTTTTAATGCTTATACATATAATGCTTATATATTATGTATATCTTTGCAAAATATTTATGTGCCTACATGTAACCCCCCTTTCCGGTACTGATGCCTTTGCTACACCCAATGTATGTGTTTACATAACTGATATGACGTTTAAAACTTTCAATAAATTTAAGTTTACTTAAAATGCATGCAGACTTGAAAAAAATTTAGTACAGTAAAGCATTTAAGCGTGAAAGAATTTTCTAAGTATGGAAAAATCAAAATCGCTCACTTTCACATTCTGATGTGACCTCTTCACAGAAGACTTATCAAACAGGTGCAATTATTTATTATACCTAAGATTTGCAGGAATATTGACAAATCCATACACAGTTTTTCAAAGTGCGTTAATATGGTCCTTATTAACGCACTTTGAAAATAAATTTTATTTTTTCAAAGTGCGTTGACTTGGTACCAAAATTTAACGCACTTTGAAAAAAAATTTTCAAAGTGCGTCATTTTTCAAAGTGCGTTGTAACACACCGTAAGTTAAAATTCTGTCTAGAGATAGTTTTCTTAATAAGATAGCAACATTTTGTAGAATTTAAAATAATTTTCAAAATCAATTTTTCGTCCAGCATTACAAAATTTGCCATTTTACGAATCTTAAAAACTTTGCGACATTGAACCTCCAAACTTTGTGACACACAATTTAAGTCAATGTCCCCACAATAAATCGGCTTAATATCAGAAACCCAACATACATATCGAATCAAAATATAGTTCCTTGCAAACAAAAAGGATCATTGACATGCCATTACTATAGCAGGCAAAAATGACTATCATTGCGCTATGGCTCGTTAATAAAAACTATCGAGAAAAAAAATATCCATATTCCAAAAAGTTTACATACATCGCACACCGCAAAACTGGCCAAAGCATTTATTTAGCTCTTTTGGCCTTTGGCATAGAGGATCGAACTTCAATAGTGCTAACTAAGATTTTTCTTCTGAATGATAAGTTTGGGTGTTTCTGTTTTTGGGTGTTGGGTGTGAAAAAAATAAGACGAAAGTTAAACGCACTGTGGAAATTGGCACTCATTAATGCTAGTAAATTAACATATGCTATTTTTCTCTGCAACAAGTTCAAAAAGTTTCGATATTTTCATTGTAAAGAGAATTGATATTAATAGCATTCAAGCTTTACAGCGTATATTTATTCTTTTCCCCTTAATTGTTTGAAGAAATTGACGGAATCAGCCTAGGTTTGTCTATTGATTTAGAGAGTCGAAGTTTACGGGGACAGTCGAGCGTCTGGTGAACCTTTCAGTTTGTATTATAGGGCTTATGACAGTAAAAAAAAAATAAGAAAAGCAAAGCAAAGAAATCTTCAGAATAATTAATGTGACCTGATATGTGTAGTTCAGTTAACTGCTCTAGTTTTTCGCTTAAGACGGTAAGCTGTTTTAAAAAGCTGAATTTGCTATAGATATAGTAATCTGATCATAGGATTAAACTCCTGTATTGTTACAGATAACAAATATAGAGTTTACCAAATAATAAAATAATGTAAAAAAAAATGTTTATGTGATTAAAAAAAATCTCGGTCTTCAAAGTGTCATAATCAGTAACAAAGTACTAAAATCATTGGGGGGGGGGGGGGGGGACACACGCCCCTATTGGTGGGTGTTGCTAAAACGCGGAACGGAAAACGGAACGGAACGGAAAACGGAATATATTATTTGGATTAAATCACTTTAAATACACAAAATTTATCATTAACGATATATACAATCCCCCGCTATTAAATACAATTTGATTTTGTCAGTCTCTTTTTTTACGAAAATCGCTAACATATAGCAGTCACCTAGAATCGAATTTGAAAAGGGGGGGGGATAAACGAATTTGAAAAGTATTTGACAAGCAAAAACACAAAAAGAAACAATTGTTTGATTCAGGAGGAGGGATAAGTTCCAATTCCAACATCTTTCAGTACTATTTTTTTTACACTAACATACTACATTAATTACATTCACAAAAAGTATGAGGATGTCAACTTGAAGAAACATTTCCGTAGTAAAAAGGTTTATTGGGGATCAAATATTTGATATCCAAATGAACCATGAAAGAGAAATAGAATGTAAAAAAAATTGTTAAGATAATACGTTTAGGGCAAATCTTTACGGCAAGCTCGAATAAACATCTCTTAATTTATGTATACATACTGGTTGTTAAAATTTTATTCAAAATAGAGACATTTTCTATATATTTAAATTCTGGAAAGACAAAGTCGGAAAACTTTCTTGTGGTAGATATAATGCAGAATCTTTGCATTCAATGAAGTTAAATTTTGTTTGCGGTACATATGTGTGTATGTTTGGGGGGGGGGGTGTACATGAATGACCCCATAAAAATGAGTTTGTTTTCCCTCTCATCGGAAAGGTATGAGAAGTTGTAATAGGAATGCCCCCCTTTTTGTGTCAAAAATATACATAAGGTTTAACAAATCCATTTTTAATGTGACTGTAGACCCCTACACAGACCAAAAAACTGCCACTCCCCCTTTCATGATTCGAGAATTCGACACTGCGTGCATAATCTGAATATCATAAATAGTTATTTTTGTCTTTACAGACATTGACATTGGAAACAAATTGAAAGAAGGGGGGGTCATTAAAAATTTTCCAACATACAACCAATTTGACAAGCCAAAAAAGGGGGATTTGTCCTTTGCCCAAACACGAAAATCCTATTTCGTGTGTGTGTGTGGGGAAGGGGGGGAGTCGAATTTCTTTCAGTACCATTTTTTTCCACGGAAGTTGTGTATGACTCATTAATATATCATTATAGTTTACAATAAATTTTTATCAGAAATGATTTTTACAACAAGAATATTGCTCTTTTATCTGATTTATATCGAATCTTTCTTATTTGTTTCACAAAAAGTTTCCGTTTTCCGTTCCGTTCTGCTTTCCGTTCCGCGTTTTAGCAACACCCCCTATTGGCAGCCATTTTGTTTATAAATTTTGAAGCGAACTAAACCGAATTCCGGAATTAAAATTTGGTGCTTAAAGTCAATCAGTATGAACTGCGTTGCACCACACAGAACTATAAAAGTATTGAAAATTTACCTAGACATTTTTTTTGGCCTTAAATATCTTCAAAAATAATTTTTACCATTTCTAACACTTTTTTAAACTGTCGTTTTGCATTTTCAATCTTTTCTCGTCATCACAACGATCATATGTTCACAATGCCCTACATGTTATGCAATCTTATAAAATGATGTTTGAGTGTAGTTCATAGATATAAGAATGTGTTTACAGTTTCTTCAATTTTTATATTTTTATTTTGTAAAAAAAAAAAGGAGGGTCAAAATGGCCAAATTCAATTTAGTCATATCCATGGCAACTGGGAATTTGATAGTTTCAAACAAATATACACGTTTGGTGCAAATCGACTTGTCGATTTCAAGATTGGTTACAGAGAATGAATGTAAAATTATAAAAAAAAAATTATTAAAAAATTAATTAGGAATTAAAATACATAATTACATATATTTTTTTTTGAAATCATCAAACATAAGCATTAAAAAAAAAAAACAAAAAAGGGGGAGAAAAGCTAAATCATAAACTTTGTCCTTACCCCTTTAATGAAAGTCTCAGTCTAAATCGGATCGGACAGAAACAATATCTCTAACCTATAATTAATCTATAATCTAAAGTTAGAATTGAAAAATTCCAATTTTTTCACAGTTTTAAAAATAGGACCACGTAATCCAAGATTTAAAAATATCTTGATAATAGATGAAATGCCACTTGAAACCCGATTTTTAATAGATTTTTGCATTGCGATATATAGAATCATCTTCTTCAAATGAATGTATGACCAAACCAAATTAAAACACCAAATAAAATTAATCAAATTCATATGAATTTGAAATGAAAATTTAAAAATATCTCCGGAAATTTTGAAGTCTATTTTTAATCATTTGAAAATTGAAGTTTTTCTGCTGGAAGAGAAGCAACGAATTCCTCATGGAGGTAGGCCTTCTATTTTATTTCACCTTAATTTGATTGTTTTTCGTACGTTTTTATTCCGATAGTAACTAGGTGGTGCTTGATGTGTGAGTAACAAATAAAGCAGGGGGTCTAGCAAACTTACTAGAAGCGGGTGTTTTTTTGTTGCAACTCTATTTTACTATTGTTATTAGCTAGTGGTTTGGGTTGTAGATTGATTGTATATTGTTTAACGTCCCTCTTGAGATTTTTAAACTCATATGGAGACACCACCACATGCCGATGAAGAGCTGCAAGTTTTGTTCTATACTCGGCACTAAGAACCATTGAGCAGGGAGGGATCTTTTTTCGTTCCAGTGCCTATTGCGACACGGGACCTTGGTTTATAAGTTTTATCCGAAGTGCCGGTCTCCACGTCACACGGTGGGATTCAAACCCGCGACATATGGATCAACACCTTACTTTGAGACTCTAGAGCAGACGCTCTGTTATACCACTGAGACACGCGTTCTACTTCGGGGATAGAAGTTTTTCCATTTGTGACAGTTGACTCAAAGATTTAAAGTATATTACATGGAATCTGAGTTTAATGTTTTATATGCTGCATTATCTCATCATAAAACTATTAAGTACATATATATAATTTTGTTAAATCAAGGATACTGCCTTTTCACTCATTTTATATGTCCCTTTACGTAATATGTTTGAATTCATTTTAACTTGTCTTATTCTTCATTATTGGTTTCGATTACCAATTTATGTTAGTAGTTTGAAAGCATAGACATGCTTGGCGTGTCACAAACTTTTAGTGATTCAGATTTCAAAAGAATAACATTTGAAAAAAAAATCCAATAAGATCACATGACTAATATTAGCAAGGTGGTAGATCACCGTTGACGTCAGAGGTTAGTGTGTGAGGTACGAGCTTCTAGAGCTCTAGTGACACTAAGTCACTGATTTCTGTATGTCGGTTTATGATTTTGATGAGTTACTCAAAGTAGACAATTCATTGAATATTTTCAAATTGTACTCCTCCTACAGTTTTGTCTGCTTTCATTATATCTTTGCACTCAAGTGGACTACACTATGTATCGGAAGTCCATAGGCCTCCTTTTTTCTCCTTTGATCCAAAGGTTTTTTTTTATCCTCTTGTACAGCAGAAGCAGTATAAGTATAACAAGAAGCTTATCAGAAGAGGATCTGCAAAAATTGCGAGGGATTTAATTCAGAAATCTGGACACATCCTCTATCTTCTCTTTCTCTGTAGTATTCATAGTTCTGTCATAATGATCAGTATTTCCAATCTCCATTTTTCACCACTGCTGTGTCAAATGGCTCATTCTTTGTCTTACTTTTGATTGACTTGAGTGATGATCCCTGACTGACACTGAAGAGTTTCATGGTGTTGCCATTTCCTCTTGACAATGTCCAGATTTCTTCAACACTCAGACCCACATTGTAAAGGTTATATGTGTACTCAGTGTTAGTCTCTCCTTCATCAAGCAGCAGTTTGACTGGAGGAGAGGATCTAGCTTCTGGTGATCTGTATGGTGTCTTTAAGCTGTAGCCTTGTTTATCTGAAGTAAGAGAACTAGATGTTAAGGTTCCAAACAATTTACCTACAAGTTGTCCTTGGAATTTCTCAAATTTCTTGGGTGAACTCAAAAAGAGGGTACACATTTTTTTTTTCTGGAAGAGTTCTATACATTTGTACATTGGATTTTACGCTTAGTAGTTTTGATGTCATTACCTTGTATAAAAAAAACTAATTTCATCCAATTTGTCAGAAATTTTCTTGTTTATTTCATCCAGATTTTTATGTAGTGTTTGTACCTGACTGTGTTTTTCTTATTTCATCAACCCCAGCTTTAAGTTTCTTGACAAGTTTTTCAATTTTTCTGTACCATGCAGGTCTCTCCACATTTTGTTATGGCTGTTGAGAGATATATTGTCTATTCCAACTAATTTATTTTTTTTTATATCAGAGGCAATCTCCTGGTAAGTTGCATGAATTGTCTTTATTATCCACAATTTCCAAGATTACTGACACTTTATGAACTGGATGTTGATCAGATGCAAAACACGTAGGACCTAGCGGGAAGTCGCAATGTTTACAGTATTGTTTGTTTCATGCGATGTACATCTAGGCTAAAGGGTTGTAGATTTTCTGGACATAAACTTGACGACTTTGTGATCCTTTGGTTCATCAGTTGAAATGTGTTTTCTAACACAGGCCTTACACAGGTTAACAAGACATGTATCACAATGCACATGTCCCACTGCGGTCTCACATGGGTCACATCGCATCAGGTCCTGGACACCGGCAAACGGGTTCATGATAAAATCTTAAGTATAATTATACAAATAAATATTTAAATATGTATGTCTAGTTGATATTCTTACTACGATACCAATTAGTCAGGAATCTAAGCTATAAACAGATACCGTAAATCTGGAAATTTTTGCGTCGATTTTATTTTGCGAATTTGGGTCAAAATGCTATTAATTTTTACGTTTCAAAATTTTGCGAATGACGACCTTTTTGTTTAAATTTTCTTATTGGTAATTTATTTTTAAGAAAAATATTTTTGTGAATGCAATGAACCCGCAAATTTGCTAAAAATTTATCTACAGCAAAAATTTCCAGATTTACGGTATAATGTCTTCATGATTGATATTCCTACAGGGCATCACCAAAGATACTTATTAGTGGACTTTTACGAGGAGCGCTGACTTTTACAGTTGACGACTTACTTTTACACGAGGGTAGCTCTTTTATGATATAAATTTTAGCTCAACATTTAATTAAACGAAAAACGGGTTATTTAAATGCACATATAAGTTGTCCTTAAGGAAAACGGCAACCAACCTACCCTGTACTCCAGGCCTTCACATATTAGTGCCTCTAGTACCATACCTATGACCACTAGATAGGTTTTCTTATGTATTATCAATTCTATACTTCCGTACATGATACAAGTTTAAATGTCCAAGTAAGCCGTCAACTGTAGAAGTCAGTGCTTCTCGTAAAAGTCCAGTCAGAACTCTGAAAATCATTTAAGGAATATTCTTTCTTGTCCGTTTGGACAACTGACCACGAAAATTACTTTGCTGAACTTATCTGAAAATTGTTAAAAAACGAAGTATTTGACTACTATTTTTATGCCCCCGTTAACGAAGTTTCGGGGGTATATAGTTTTTGTCGTGTCCGTCCGTCTTTCTAGTTGTCTGTCTGTCTCTCTGTCTGTTAGTCTGTTTGTCCGCAAAACTTTAACTTTTGATTTCATGGAGCTATGACTTTCATATTTCACATGTGTATACCTTTTGGCAAGACCTTTTAAAACCTGGGTACCACCAGGTTTTACCTTGATCTTGGAGTTTGACGCACTTTTACACAAAAATTCCAAACTTTTACTTTAGCCATATCTTTTGAATAGTTGATACCAGGACATTTATACTTTATATATGTATTTTTTGTGGAAAGACCTTTCATTGGATGCCACCAACCTTGACCTTTTCACCTTGACCTTTCTGTATTTATGAAAAAAAATTACTCTTAGCCATAACTTTTAAAGGGATAGGACTTTCATACTTCACATATGTAATACTTGTGAGAGACCCTTCATTAGATACCCAGAACTTGGACCCTTTGACCTTGACGTTGGGGTTTGACCTACTTTAAAAAATGCAAAGCTTTTATACTTTACATATTTAATGCTTCTGACAAGACTTTTCATTTGAAAGCAAGACCATTGACCCTATGACCTTGACCTTGGAGTTTGACCTACTTATTTATTATACCCCCTGCAAACGAAGTCTGTGGGGTATATAGGAATCAGTTTGTCCGTCTGTCCGTCCGTATGTATAGCTTTCCGTCTGTCCGTCTGTCTGTGCAAACGTGTCCGGTCCATATCTTTCTTACAGAAGAACATTAGAATCTACTACTCCAAACAAAGATTACCCATGATCTTAGGGTGTGTCATGACCTTGACCAAAGGTCATTTAGGGAAGTTCAAGGTTACTGGAAGAAAAATTTCATAATTCGTCTTGTCCATATCTTTCTTATGGATAAACTTGGTAGGTTCTCATTTCACACAAAGATTGCCCAATACCCAAGGGTGTCTCATGACCTTGACCAAAGGTCATTTGGGAAGTTCAAGGTTACTGGAAGAAGAATTTCTTAATTCATGTCCAGTTCATATCTTTCTTATGGATAAACTTGGTAGGCTCTCATTTCACACAAAGATTGCCCATGACCCAAGGGTGTATCATGACCTTGAACCAAGGTCATTTGGGGAAGTTCAAGGTCACTGGAAGGCAAATTTAACAATTTGTGTCTGATCCATAACTTTTTTATGGATAAACTTGGTAAGTTCTTAATTAACAAAAAGAATTTTAATGACCTAAGGGTGTGTCATGAATTTGACCCAAGGTCATCTGTGCAAGTTCAAGGTCATTGAAAGAAAAATTGTATAATTCATGCTTGGTACATATCTTTATTACGGAAAAACTTGAATCTATTACTTCACACAAACATTGCTTATAACCTGAGGTTGTGTCATGATTTTGTACCAAAGTCATTTATGCAAGTTCAAGGTCACTGACAGAAAAAGTTAATAATTTGTGTCTGGTCCGTATATTTAGTCTATTTTTTTTATTAGGCTGCGCCTTCGTTTCATTTATTAAAAAAATATAATGAGCAACTACATTTGCACTAAAATGTTTTAGCATTTTCTCTTCTCCTAGATCCATAAATTATTCATGATTTAGCACCTCTTAAAAAAAATTGTCCTGTTTGGACATTCTAGTTTTTTTAACGTTGGCCATAACTTCTTAACGTTTAGGACTTGGGCTTCCATTCTTTACATACGTATTCCTTGTGGCAAGACTTTTCATAAGATACTAATTACTTTCACCTTTTGACCTTGACCTTAGAGATATTCGAACTTATGAAAAAAACCTTGGCCATAACGTTTTCTCATACTTTACACATGTAATCCTTGTGAAAGGACCGTTCATTGCATAGGCCTCGGAACCGGGGTCCAGGGGGGCTAAACCCCCCCCCCCCCCCACACTTTTTTGCAAATATATACATTGTATAGGCATTGAAATTTGGGAATTTTCTTCGGGGGAGGGGGGTTATCCCCCGCCCCTACTTTCAATTAGCCCCACTCCCATTTTTGATTTGCTTCCGACGCCCATGCATTGGATACCAGGATTTCCAAACTGATGAAAATTTTTTACCCTGGCCTGATGTCATATTTCAGAGCTGTATTTCTATATTCCAGTGAGTTTGCATTGATTGATTGATTGTATATTGTTTAACGTCCCTCTCGAGAATTTTTTCACTCATATAGAGACGTTGAGTTTGCATTGAAGAAAAGTTTAATATACGTTAATTTGTTGCCATACGGGGGCATCAGTGTTTCACAAACACATCTTGTTTTGAATTAAAGTATGGTCTTTTGATACATGAAAATTTTTCATAGGTATGGACAAGACGATATACATTAATGTTAAGCCCGGTGCAATTTATTTGTGTACAGGATTTACTAGGGGTGATCAAAAAGACAAATACAATTATTGTAAAAGATGTCAAGAAAATAAAATGTACACAAGATGGCTCATTGTATTTAAATATGTTAAATCACAAAAGTAACAATTATGTGTACAAGTGTTCATTTATTTAATCAGTGATTTGAAATGAAAAAAAAAACATATTGAAACCTTAGCAGAATTACCCTAGCTGCAATGATGTAGCCCTCTCCGATTTTTTTTTTTTTTTTTTTTTTTTGGGAGAGGGCTACAACTACTTAGGATCTCTATAATGGCGCAGATGCGGCGGTGGATCACTCCCGCACGGATTTCGGCTCAAATTATCAGTAAACGGCTATTTTATTATTATCTCTTACCTGGAATCCAAATATGTAATTATTCAAAACATAAATCGATCCAAAAATATTCACAACGACCCATATATCGGTTATTTTTCGTGTGTGTCAACAGCTTAACTTGAATTTATCCGCCATGTTTACTGACCTTGATGGATTGTATTTTGGGACAGCCAATGAGAATTTAGGTTCTATAGGAGCGGATCTACTAGGAATTCCCTTATTTTAAGCATACGTATCGCTGTTTGCGCAAAAATAACATTTGAAATGGTTTTATTTATCGATGTTTTTTGTAATATATTATAGCACAATCGTTTATAAACATCGACATCTCACTACGTCACGCGTGAACTGTCATGGCTGCTGAATATTGCAGCTGGGAAAGACACAGATTTATTTTACATGGTTTTCGAGTTTAACAGGCTATGTTGTTGACAGTGAATAAAAATTCCGTCTTATAAGAAGTAAGTTTAATGTAAAAATAATTTATTTTGCCTCCAATCACCCGTATCAAAAAAATATATTTGCACCATTACGGAGATGCGATGGAATTGTAGCCCTCTCCAGAAAATATCAGATAAAAAAAATCGGAGAGGGCTACATTATTGCAGCTAGAATTACCCCTGTAAGCAATTACAATCATTCAATTCAGTCAATAGTTATTATATCAATTTTTTTCTTACTTATGACATGCTTATATTTACTAGTTCTATTTTAGAATTTGGCATTATTCCGTTGTACTTACAAACGCACACACAATAAAATCGGCAGTTTTATGTATTCATTGAAAACACTGCTGACAAAGCAATGTGTATATTAATATTTCATAGGCAAATAACTTCAATCTTCATAAAATTTGTGTAAGTTGTAGAGATTTTACATAAACTCCACCTTAATGTAAGATGAAATATAAAGAAAAAGAAAGTGGGCACACTAGATGGGCAGTCGGCAGGAATCACTGACACGAAACAATTCAGATTTAAATGTCCAAGCACCATGTAGTAATACATATCTTATACAATGAACCTAGAAACTTCACGAGAATGGATTTCTGCCTTATGTTTATTGATTTGTAGATAATTTGTTTTTCAATTAAAAGGTGTCATGAAAGATAAATTATCTATGCTGCAGACATTCAGTAGAATGTAAAAGAAGTCTAACGCAAACTAATTTTTGTGCTCAGTTTTTAAATGCACTGAAAATATTGAATGTAACAGTACGATCGAAGTTTCTAGGTTTTTTTTTTTTTTGGTTTTTTTTTTTTTTTTTTTGGTTTTTTTTTAATATATTCAATATTTTTTCATCAGGTGTAACTTTGTAGTTGCAAGTTCATGTATGTTAACTTTATCTCTATTTGGGACGTTAGCACTATAAATGAACAAAATGTAAACGCATTGAAAAATAAAACAATTAATGTAAAATAATTTATGAAACATAATTAGTAACAATATTCAAAGAGTATTTCTTTCAGTACCAATTCAAAAATTATAAGCAAAAAGATTAAAAAATAAAATAAAATATAAAAATCACTGTATTCGAACCTAAAATGCTGCTTCGATATAGCTTGAATCCAGCGACAAACTAATGTAGCTACCGCGGGACACTATACATAGCTAGCATTTAAATCATTATTTAAAGCCAAAGCCTTATACAATTGGACTTTGTCAATTTTCTACCAGAAAATAAAAGGAAAAAGTTTAGAGTTTGGTATTTCTGGGTCGTCTCTCCATTTTTTAAACAACTGGAATAAATTTTAGGGTTAAAAATACACCGATAACACATTTAAAATTCATGGAGAAAAGACCCAGAAACAACGAAATTAATGAAAAACGGCTATAAAAGAGTCGATTTTTGCATCATTTGACTCCTACGGCTATATGCAGGTGCATATTCAAATAAAATCAAACATATCTAACTGAATATTGGCCGATTTTACATTCACCTACAATACATTCATTGGTTATGTTTTGAAAAAAATGTATAAATCAATATTATTTATTCTTTTTATGAGCCACTTTTCCTGCCGAATTGCCATCTAAAGCGCCAACTTTCTTTGATATGATTGAGATTTATTTTTACCTTCATGTATGTTGCGCTACAGGCTTATCGCTCGTCATGTTTGTTGTGCTACAGGCTTATCGCTCGTCATGTTCACCAATCTCCTTTTATTACCTATGCATCAGAGAAATCATGCACTGAAGGATTTTAACAGTTCTTACAATGTAAGACGTACAACTTCCTAACAGTCGCAAAATTGCAACTAACTATTGAAATGTAAAATCTTGATGGAATGGTCATAATTCTATATACTTTTCTTACAACCAAGTCCTTGACTTTTTGTAAAATGCAGCTAAATCTAATTCCTGAACACTGTAGTTAAATTAGTTATTAGACATTGAGATATTAATTAATTAATCAATTAACTTTGGTGATTGTCGTGTGCGTTGACACTGTATACTGTAGTGAGTTATAAAAGACCGTGATTTTTAATTAATTTGTTGAGTGAGTTTTACCTGTTTTATTTCAGATGTCGGTAGTAGCTGTCAGAAAGGAATGTCTGCACGATATGAAAAACAGATGTTTAAAGCTGAAAGCTATTGTAAGTTCTCAACAGGCACAAAAAAGTTCATCAGTTCTCTGCTCACTAATATAAGATATTTCTTCAATTCTTATGATTTTCTGAAAGAAATTGATTTGTTAAGAATTTGGATAAAGATACTTCAAGTTGACAGAATTATAAAGATGACACCATTTTCATAAAAAAGAGTTATCTCTCTTATCGGGGTATCAATGAACATTAAAATGGAGTCTTTCATTTATTATTTCCCCCGCTTCCACGAAATGGAGGGGACATTAAATCTCATTCGTCTGTCCGCCAGTCTGTTAGTCTGTCCGTCCGTCACAAAAAAATTAACCTTGCCAATAACTTTCGATTTAGTGAAGCTATGACTTTCATATTCACATGTGTATTCCTTGTGACAGGACCTTTCTTTTGGTACCGCCAGCAAACTTTTAATTTGGCCATAACTTTTGAATGGTAGGTACTTGGACTTTCATATTTTCGCATACATGTGTGTATTCTTTGTGGCAAAACCTTTCAATGAATACCAACAACTTACATGTACACCGTTTGATCTTGGAGATTTCCATACTTTTATAAAAAAAAAAAAACTAAACTTGACCATAACTTTTGAACGATAAAGGCTAGGTCTTCCGTATATCACATATGTTATCCTTGTGAACAGACCTTTCATGGGATATAAAGAACTTTAACCCTTGACCTTGATTTTGGAGTTGACCTACTTTTAAAAACTTTAACCTTCGCCATAACTTTTGAACGGTTAGTGTTTACATCCTTCAAATATGTATTACTTGTGACAAGACCAACAACTCAGACCCTTTCACCTTCGAGTTTGACCTACTTTTCAAAAATTTATCCTGGACTATAACTTTTGAACAGGTGGTGCTAGGGTTTCTGTATTTCACAATCGTATTTTTTTTGTTTAGAAAAACCCTACTTTTGGTAATAATATATTCAATTTGCATTTAAGAAAATTTTAATCTTCTTTATGCTGCCATTCGGTGTCATCAATCTTTCACAAACACATCTTGTTCCTTATATATATACATGTATTTAGAAGAGATAGGACTTTCATATATGACGTGTGCATTACCTGTGACAAGATAATTCCGAGCATGCTATGATTTCTTACCCCTTGATACACGATTGACCTTATTTTAAAAAAAATCAACTTCAATGATAATTTCTAAATAAATGACATATGATAAGGTGTTCATGTTAGGCACAATATATCAATAAACATCTCACCCACAAAGAAACCGAACGTGGGGGACCACAATTCTTTTAATTTGCTTGTCTGATAATAATTTGTCCACCGTCCGTCCGTCTGTCCGTCTGAAAGTGTTTCTGCCCCTCTCTGTAAACTTTCAAATTTTTGACTTCTTCACAAGAACCACTTGGCCAATTTTAACCAAACTTGGTACGAAACAATCTTGGTAGGGCTGGACTAAAATCCAAGTTTGAAAAATCTTTAAAAATCTTCTAAAGAACTACTGGGTCAGAAAAGCTGAAACTTATATGGAAGCATCCTGCAGAAGCATCGTGCAAATTCTGCTTTGTCCAAATCAAGACTCTTGGGGTGTAGGGTGAAGTCACAATAAAAATAACAAGAGGGTATCTGGTAAGAAGAGATACTTCCTGGAGTAAGAAATATTCAAGTTCCCCGATGGCAGGAAAATTTCTAAGGCAAAACCGATAGAAACTGTAATCTTGCTGATTCATTCAATGATGAACTTTAACTGATTAAATTTATTTTTTTTTAACTCCTAACTGTCAAATATTAAGTAGGCATGTCATATACGACAATAATAATAAATAATTAAAATAATAATAGTTATAATAATAATAATAATAATAATAATAACTAGAAACGATCTCGTTGCGAGCAACGAGAGGTCTTCCGTCCGATTCTGGAAAAAAAACTCGTAAAGTCGAGCTGAGAAGTGATTAAACATTTTGGTCACAAATTGAATCCAGGTCGCCAGCGTAAAAATCCAATCCGCTTTTTTCCCTTTTTATCCCCAACGCGCTAACCATTACGCTATTGGGAGTACTGCTCTAAATGTACTTATGCATACTTTTGTTACTGTACACCTGTCTTAGAATTATAAAAGACGGGCCATTATTCATAATTTCGCGCCAAACGCCACGTTAAATCTTCGCGCCTTTTCTTTAGACTGATCCATCAAATAGGTGTGATAGCTTCAATGAAATTATGAAAAAAGTACGTTCTCATAGCCTACATTTCGAGGTTTAGAAAATATATTTAACACATTGTACACATTCTATAGAAAAGTAGCACAAAAGCAGTGAAATGACTATAATTTAATTTTTTTTATTTCCCGTCTCAGAAGTGAACTATGCCGATTAGTTATACTTTCTTAAAAAGGTTAAAATGTTTCGCCGAAAAACATGCCTCGCTCTACGACAGTCAAGGAATCAGATACCATTTATGTTCAATAACTTGATTCAGATCTTTGAGAAAAGAATGTTAATATAAACTCCATTAGACGATCTTATTAAAATGGTTTTCTTATTTTTGTCTTTTCTATTCATTTTATATCACACAAGTGTGCATGGGAAAAACAGGGGTTATTCGTTTTAAACTTACTATGTACATGCATTGATATTGTTTCTTGAAAAACTATAACTTATAACTATGATTTAAGATCTGTTTTTCCGTCTTGCAAAACAAATGATAATAGGTGTCTCTCATTTGCATATTTAGTCTTTTCTTTTTCTACTTTGAGAATCAACCAAAACCAGTTACAGAAGACATTTGAGAAGATCCTGGAATAAATCTTTAGTTTGACACAGAAGTGTAACGTAATTACGACGTGATCTATTAACGCGCAAACCATTAAGCTATTGGGAGCACTGCTCTAGATATACTTGTGTATACATTTGTAACAGTACACGTGTCTAAGAATTATAAAAAGCGGGCCACTATTGATAATTTCGCACCAAACGCCACGAAGGTATATTTAACACATTGTACACATTATATATCGTATCTAGCCCATTTAAACTAAAGCAGTGAAACGGAAATTAAGTTTTAAGATTGACACGTAATTACAATGTACTACTACGTGAAAGTCGAAGTAGTTTTTTACACTTCATGTATCCTTATGTCAGAATGGTTTAATCAAACGCTCAGCTGCCTCCATAAACCTCTACTCGCGAAATGGCGGAGTTGACAGAGGCAGACGCCATCTTGGACCCGCTTCAGATTTTCAAATATTAATATGTAGAGTTAAGATTAACCAATATTCAAACAACTTATATAGTAAGAATCAATAGAAAGGCCTCTATTAATATTCAAAAAATAAATTTAAAATATTGAAAAACAAAAAAATTAGAAAATACGATTTTTTCAATTCGCATCTCCTAACGACAGGAAGTATTGACGACGAACGAAAGGTCGCGTCCTGGATAGTATATATCACGATCTATAATCCCTGAAAGTTTCATATTGATATCTTTTACCGTTTTTGAGTTTAATCGTGGACAAAATGTCATTTTAATTTCAGAAAATTGTCCGTAACTTGGCACCAGAAGTGAGTTTCCAAATTTTCTCTCGGATATACTAAATTCATGTAACAACACATCTGTCCTGAAAACTTCATGTAATTTCATCCAGTAGTCTTCGAGAAATCGCGTGCACAAAATTAGAAAGTCAAAAAAATAAGAATAATAATAATAACTAGATACGATCTCGTTGCGAGCAACGAGAGGTCTTCCGTCCGTTTTAGGAAAAGAAACCCACGTAAAATCGAGCTGAAAAGAGATTCAAAGTTTTGGTCACAAGGAGGATTGAACCAATGTCGCCAACGTGAATTTCCCCCGCCCCCTTTTTTTTTTTTACTTTTTTATCCTCAACGCGCTAACCATTAAGCTATTGGGAGTACTGCTCTAAACACTTGTGTATACTTTTGCAACAGTTCACCTGTCTACGAATTATAAAAAGCATTCATAATTTCGCGCCAAACGCCACGAGTAAATATTCGCGCCTTTTCTTTGGACTGATCTATTAAATAGGTATCATAGCTTCAATTAAATTTTAAAAATAAAACATTCTTAGCGCCTTTATTTTATTTCGACGTTAAGAAAGTATATGTAACACATTATACACATTACATATCGTTTCTAGCCCAGTTACACTAAAGCAGTGAAACGGAAATTAGGTTTTATGATTGACACTCAATTGCAACTTACTACTGTAACGTGTCGGACCTGAGCGGTCAGTAGGTCCGTGCTCGGATTACCGAGTTTTACTGGGGATATGATTGAATGCAATATTTACAGATAATGATATGACACCTGCCTGGTGTCCTTAAATCAAATGACCTAAGTGCTTTGAACACTTATATATCTTCAGTTAATACCGGCACCTGCCTGGTGCCATATGACAATTGCCTCACCATACAACTGACTATATAAGTCAACATCTATCTGCCTGGTGCCTCTTGATTTAGCCTTTAACACCTGCCTGGTGTCTTACTGCTTACCAAGTTGCCTATATAACTCTAGCCAAGTAGCTACAATATACTTACACAGTATCTAACTTTGTGAGAGCTTCTCTGTCCTAATGACAAACCTATAGCTAACGTCACACAGCTATATTTTAACTAGTCACTGACTACGGCAACTTTGCACAATTCGATTTGATCGATACACTAATTGGTTTCTGTACTAAAGTGAAAACACAAGCCAATTGGCTGTACTGCCCCCTTGTACCTCAACTTAATCAATGATCATAAGTTATCAGATATCATATTGATAAAATACTACAGACTGCCTTTCTTTTGGCAACACTATTATTATTTTCTAACAGAACATCATTTATCAATATTACTTGTATAATTCTTTTGTCAATTCACCAATTATTTACAATATTTACATTGATTAGCTATTATAATATAAACAAGTAACGGGAGGTAACTCCTCCAACCATTTCACTACTACGTGAAAGTCCAAGTAGTTTTTTACATTCCATGTATCCTTATGTCAGAATCGTTTAATCAAACGCTTGGCTGCCTCCATAAACCCCTACTCGCGAAATGGCGGAGTTGACAGAGAGAGCCGCCATCTTGGTCCCGCTTCAGATTTTCAAATGTTAATATCTAGAGTTCCGACAAATCAATATCCAAACAACTTATATAGTAAGCATCAATCAAAGAGTCTCTATTATCATTCCAAAAATTAATAAAAAATATTGGAAAACAAAAAAGTTAGAAAATGTGATTTTTTCAATTCGCTTCTCCTAACGACAGGAAGTACCGACGACGAACGAAGAGTCGCGTCCTAGATTATATATATCACGATCTATAATCCTTGAAAGTTTCATGTTGATATCTTTTACCGTTTTTGAGTTTAATCGCGGACAAAATGTCATTTTAATTTCAGGAAATTGTCCGTAACTTGGCACCGGAAGCGAATTTCCAAAAAATCTCCCGGATATATAAAATTCATGTGACGACACATCATTTCTGAAAATTTCACGTCATTTCATCCAGTAGTCTTTGAGAAATCGCGTGCACAAAATTAAAAAGTCAAAAAAATAATAAAAAGAATAATAATAACTAGAAACGATCTCGTTGCGAGCAACGAGAGGTCTTCCGTCCGATTCAGGAAAAGAACCTAAAATCGAGCTGAAAAAGTGATAAAAAAAATTTGGTCACAAAGAGGATTGAACCCAGGTCGCCAGCGTGAAAATCCAACGCGCTTTTTTCCTCTTTATTCCCAACACGCTTAAATTACGCGTTTGAGTCCACTGCTCTAAATGTACTTGAATATACTTCTTCAACAATACACCTGTCTAAGAATCACGAAAGGCGCGCCACTATTTATAATTTCGCGCCAAACGCCACAAGTTAATCTGCGCGCCTTTTCTTTGGAATGTTTCATTAAATAGGTGTGATAGCTTCAATAGAATAAAGAAAAAGGAACGTTCTTTAAGCCTAAATTTCGAGGTTTAGAAAATATATTTAACAGATTGTACATATTCTATATCTTATATAGGTAAGTAACACAAAAGAAGTGAAATGGTAATCATTTTTAACTTTTTTTTTAATTACCCGTTTATCCCCAAAGTGAACTAACCCGATTCTTTACACCTTCATGAAAAGGTAGAAATGGTTCGATGAAAGACATGTCTCGCCCTTCGACGGTCAAGGAATCAGATTTCATTTATGTTCAATGTTCAATGTTCAACTTTAAATATCTTTGAGAAAAGAATGTTAATATAAACTCCATTAGACGATCTTATTTAAAAAAGGTTTTCTTATTTCTGTCTTTTGTATTAGTTTAATATGACTCAAGTGTGCATGGGAAACACAGTGGTTACGTTTGTGAAAAACTAATAAATTTTGAATACTGCTCTAAATATAGTTATGTATACAGTACACCTGCAACAGTACACCTGTCTAAGAATCATAAAAGGCGCGCCACTATTCATAATCTGGCGACAAACACCACGAGTAAATATTCGTGCCTATCCTTTTGACTGATCTATCAAATAGGTGTGATAGCTTCAATGAAATTAAATATTAAATAAAACAACTTCTTATCGCCTTTATTTTATTTCGACGTTAAGAAAGTAAATTTAACACATTGCACACACGTATCTAGCCCAATTACACTAAAGCAGTAAAACGGAAATAAAGTTTTAAGATTGTCACTGAATTGCAAATTACTACTAGGTGAAAGTCCACGTAGTTTTTTTACTTTTCATGTATCATTTAGTCAAACGCTCAGCTGCCTCCATAAACCCCTACTCGCGAAATGGCGGAGTTGACAGAGACAGCCGCCATCTTGGGTCCGCTTCAGATTTTCAAATATTAATAGCTAGAGTTCTGATTAACCAATATCCAAACAACTTATATAGTAAGCATCGATCAAAGGGTCTCTATTATCATTCCAAAAATAAATAAAAAATGTTGAAAAACAAAAAAGTTAGAAAATACAATTTTTTCAATTCGCTTCTCCTAACGACAGGAAGTATTGACGACGAACGAAAGGTCGCGTCCTGGTTAGTATCTATCACGATCTATAATTCCTGAAAGTTTCACATCGATATCTTTTACCGTTCTTGAGATTAACCACAGACAAAATGTCATTTTAAAATCAGGAAATGTCCCGTAACTTGGCACCAAAAAAGAATTTCCAAAAAATCGCTCAGATAGATCAAGTTCATGTTACGACACATCTTTTCTGAAAATTTCATGTCATTCCATCTAGTAGTCTTCGAGAAATCGCGTGCACAAAATTAGAAAGTCAAAAAAATAATAAGAATAATAATAACTAGATACGATCTCGTTGCGAGCAACGAGAGGTCTTCCGTCCGATTCCGAAAAAAAAAAAGAAAACCTTTGTAAAATCTAGCTGAAAGGGTAAAGAAAAATATTACACGCAAGAGGGATTGAATCCAAGTCGGCAGCATGATAATCCAAAGCGCTAAATATTACGTACGCTGTCGGGACCTCTGCTCTAAATCTTCTTGTATATACCTCTGTATAACAGTGCTTTTGTCTTAGAATTATGAAAGCTAGTCACTATTCATAAATTCGCGCCAAATGCCACGAGTTAATCTTCGCGCCTTTTCTTTTGAATGTTCTCTTTAATAGGTGTGATAGCTAGGTGTGATAGCTTTAATGAAATAAAAAAAACCGTCCATTTAGCCTAAAACTTGATGATTAGAAAGTATATTTTTCACAAACTCCATATAGTATGCAAGGAAGTAACACTAAAACAGTGAAACGGCTATGAATTTTAACTTTTTTTAAATTTCATGTTAAAGTGAACTCGCTAAAGTAAACTATCCCGATTAGTTAAAAACATTCATGAAAAGATTGAAATGTTTCGCAAAAAAGAATGGCTCGCCTTACGACGGTCAAGGAATTGGATATCGTTTGTGCTCAATAACTTGAATAAGATCTTTGAGACAATAATGTTAATATAAACTCTATTAAGTGATCTTTAAAAAAATATGTTATCTTATTTTGTCTTTTTTATTAGTATAATATGGCACAAATGTGCATGAGAAAAACCGTGGGTAAGTTTTATACTTACTGCATTCATTGTTATCCTTCTTGAATAACTACTACTTATAACAATGATTAATGAGCTGCTTTTCCGTGGTGCAATCAAAAGATATTTGGTATCGAATTTCATTTGCACATTTAGTCTTTTCTTTTTTTACTTTGAGAATCAACCAAAACCAATTATAGAAGACGTTTAAGAAGAACTTAGTTTGACACAGAATTGTAACGTAACTACAACGTGAAAATCCAAGTATTCCTTTATATTTCATTTGTCCTTATTACTTTCTTTCAAGCAAATGCTCGACTGCCTTAGTAAACCCCTATTGCGAAATGTCGGAGTTGACAGAGAGAGCCGCCATTTTGAAACGCTTCAAATTTTTAAATGCTAATATCTAGAGTTAAGATTTATCAATATTAAAACAAATTATATAGCAAGCATTATAAGAAAGGTTTCTATCAACATACAAAAAATAAACGAAAAATATTGAAAAACAAAATTTTTTAAAAAATTAGACTTTTTAAATTAGCTTCCGGTAGCGAGCGGAAGTAATGACGACAAACGAAAAGTCGCATCCTGGAGAGTATTTTTTATCATCTATATATTTGAAAGTTTCACATTGATATCTTTTACCGTTCTTGAGAAAATCTGTGGACAATAGAAATCAGAAAAAGGTCTGTAACTTGGCACCGGAAGCGAATTTCCAAAAATTCTCTCAGATGTATCAAATTCATTTAACAAAACATCTGTCCTGAAAATGCCATGTAATTCCATCCAGTAGTCTTTGAGAAATCGCATCAGAAAAATAATAATAATAATAATAAGAAACAATAGAATTGCTATAAGGTCTTCCGTTAAGACGGAAGACCTTAATAATAAGAAGAAGAAGAAACAGTAGAATAACTATAAGGTCTTCCGTGAAGACGGAAGACCTTAATAATAAGAAGAAACAATAGAATCACTATAAGGTCTTCCGTGAAGACGGAAGACTTTAATAATAATAATAATAATGATAATAACAACAAAAAAGGGAAGAAGCACAACATGAAAGAATCAACCAAATACTAACAAACATACAAAAAAAAAAACAAAAAAACACCCACCCACACACCCCATCCAACCCCATTCCTGCAGGGTTTTTTTTTAGGTCACATGAGTTACTAAGATGTCATAACGTTAACGCTATTGGTTTTCATCCGACGTCATACGTCATTCGTTGGTCTTAAACTTTTGAACATTTTACCCTCTTCTCTGAACTACTGAACCATTTCTTTAACCAAATGTAGTAAATAGCATCTTTGAGTGAACTCCATTGCTCCTGCCCCCTTGGGACTGAGGGGTGGGGCCAAACAACTAAAATACAATTTTTTTAAAATCTTCTTTACTCTAGGACATCAAGAAGTCAACCCATTTTCTACCAAAATTGTAAATTTCACAGCCCCAGGGTCATGGGTTCTGGTGTTAGGGCGGGAGTTTATAGATTTTATAGTGAAAATGTATTATTTTTTTTTAATTTTCTTTGCTCCAGGTATTAAACAAACAAAGAAGAAGGTATGGTTTTAGCTTTAATGCGCCCTAAAAATGTAATGACGTCAAAAAGTTTTGAAACTGGCTTAAGTTTTAGTTAAATAAATGACTCTGATAAATCAGGAAAGAATATGGCATGAAGGTTTACCATTATGCAAATATGACGTCATAAATGTGAAGCATTTCTCTATTTTCAACAGAAAAAGCCTCAAAATGGCACATTTCAAGGGTAATTTTTCTTAAGAAAACACTGTCCACAGCCGTCGCCCACGTTAATTTTTTGATATTTTGTGCAAAATTCAATAATAAATCACATATCTCAAGATCTTTGTGGGCGATGCCTGTGGACAATGTTTTCTAAAAGAAAATTCCATTGAAAATTGGTGTCTTCTGCAACTTTTTTTTTAGAATATACGGCATAATGCACATGTTTATGACGTCATAATTAGCATTTAAAAATATATGTGAGAAAAATGACTTTTGTGATTTTTCTGCATTAAATTTCAATTATTAAAAAGCATGAGTTTTTAACTTTTACACCAGTTTCATTTTTTAGAAAATCACAGGGCAAAATTTGTATGGAAACCATACCTTCTTCTTTAAATATATATGTGAATAGTTATGATGTGGAAAAGAGTGCCTCTTCCAAAATTGAGAAAATTTCATGGCCCCAGGGTCAGAGGTTCTACATGTAGTTGTAGGGTTGGGCTCAAATGTATAAATACTTGTATAGTGAATTTGTATGAATTCTTTGAAATTCTTATTCTAAGCTGAAAAACTAAGTACATGTACATAGATATGATGAGGAAGAGTGTCTTCTTCAAAATTGAAAATTCCATGGCCTCTGGCCAGGGTCTGGGGTTCCTTTGGGGGGGGGGGATTAGTCATTTATCATATATTGAAAATAGATAAATGCTTTGAAAATCTCTACTCCTGGGTTTTGAAGCCTAATTGTTTTCATTAGGAAGGGTGTCTTTACCAAATTGTGAAATTCGAATTCATGGGCTTTAGCCTGTGTCAGGGGTTCCATGTGTGTGTGTGGGGGGGGGGGGGGAATTATTTAATATATACTGAAAATAAATTTAATAATTAATGCTATGAAAATCTGAATTTCATGGCCTTTGGGTCAGGAGTTTTGGCGCTTTGGTAGGGCTCTACCAAAAATCGTTTTATGCTTTGAAAATCTTCTGCTCTGTCCCTGAGTTCTAAGCAAACAAACTAATGCAGTTATATTAATGTAACTGTATTTAATAGAATTAGAAGTGAACGGGTTGTTCTCTGCTTTAAGATATATAGGAAACAAACAGAGTACATAGTTGTAAAGGAGAGTTATGCCCCTTTTTAGTAGATGTTGTAAGTAAAAAAAATCTTTGTACATAATTTGATTAACAGGTTATTTGATAAAAGAGAACACAAGAGAATATATTACATGTAAAGAAAAATATACCCGGAAAATAAGAATTAATTACAAATTTATTTATAAATTTTTCTTATTATTTCTTTTATGTGATCAAATTCTTAATATATCAATTCTATTTCAACAATTGGGTATCCATATTATATTTCCTAACTTCTTGAAAAGTTAAGCTGTTTGAGAAATAAGACAGTGTACGATTTACTACATGGTAATATTTAACACTGAAACACTGTAAATAGTTGTTTTTCCCCTTTTCTTTTGTTTTATGACTTCTTAACTTTTAAATATATACATGTATTATTACGTGTGCGTGGAAAGAGAAAGGTCTCAAAAACCTTTATTCTTTATTTAACAGCATTACATATCATTGTAATTATTAAGTTATGCACAAAAATATCATTTCAAGTTTTGTTTTGATTAAAACGTCTGGTAAACAAAATAAAAAATGAGATTGTCCTCAAAATCCTTTAAACTTTTTGAGCAGATTGAAGACGTCTTATCAAAGAAGTTGGAAGATTTAGAGAAGATGGAGGTAAGAGATGTAGTAAAATATTTAAAGGGTAGCTTCAGGTTATTGTATTTTTTTTGTATTATTATTGTATGAATGTTTGTTTAGGTCCTAATGCTTGAATGATTTGTTTTTAAACATTGGTTGAACAATATTTATGAATCAACAACTGAAGATAATATAACTTTTATTCATGACGTATATATTATACAATTATGGACTCTTTTGGTGTTGAATATGGTTTGTTATTCACCAGAAAAATATTCATATTGACTGAGGCGAAGCCGAGGTCAATATGGATATTTTTCTGGTGAATAACAAACCATATGCAACACCAAAAGAGTCCATAATTGTTTTATTATATAGTCGGGATTTGAATAGATAAGACATTGAAGGCTATATGAAGACACCATTTTCATTTGCAATCTTCCATTCTTGAAAATTATGAAAAAAAATCTCCAGATTACTGTTTGTAGCCTCCGTGTTTTCCTTTCCAAGTTTAGCTATGTGTAAGACGTCCAGATGTTAAAAAATAATCCTGAAATAGGTTTGAATAATTGTTTTTCTGCTCAGATACGTAGGCTAGCTCGCTGCGGCCGTTGAACCATTGTTTACAGCGTTGTTCGATGTTTTTATTGTGACGTCACAATGCCGTTGCACGCGCATTGACCCTCCGGTGAATACGGCCTCAAATCCGGTGAATATGTAGTGTTATGAACTGTTTGCGTTTGTATAGATTATATAGGGACTATAAATAGACTATATAATAAATTGTATTATTTTTCATAAGATTTGTTGATTTTAATACGAATTCGTCACTATTACTTTAATGTTACATACGTTTTAAGTTGGTTTTTAATGAAATGCTTACTTTTTACAAAAGATCTTAATTCATTCATATTACACATGTATGATTTTTACTTCTTTCAAGGAAATAAAATCCATAATAAAAATGTATGCAAAATATGTTTGCCAATATTTGAATTCAGAGGCTAGTCTACATTTGA
>NW_026928757.1:0-36387 GCF_032062105.1 Saccostrea cuccullata | reverse complement strand
ATGAGGTAAAGCTAGCTGACGACTCAACACACTGATCTGAGATTTGTCTCTGGGATTTTTGAATAAGACTAAATAATGAGCATTCAAACTAATGGTGCGATGAGAGGCGGCTCGATCAAATAAATTCTGAGTGATGTAAATCACACTGGTATTCCGATGATGCGCTTTACGGGTAAACCAATCCACAATAGATTCGATGGCTTTTCCTCCCATCATGTCGTCAAAAATGAGTAAATGGGGCACACTCAAATTGGCTACTAATTTCTCGTCGTCTTCTGGAATATTTCGGATGAAAGATACCTTCTCTTTTAAAGAAGTGTAAGCGGGTTGCCATTCCCGATAACACCAGACGATTTTTTCGGGCATGGGCATGGGGGTTTTGATCCAGTGTTTCAATTGAAAAGAAGGGAGGGGTGTCTCCGCGGAATTGTTCACTAATGTCTTGACGAATTCTGTTTTGCCCGATTTCCTCGTGTGACATTTTCCTCGGGTCCAGCAACCACCATGGTAAACTCGTGTTTCAATTGAAAAGAAGGGAGGGGTGTCTCCTTCTCTTTTAAAGAATACATGTTGATCAATGAAGGAAAAGTTGGGTTCAGGGTCTTATTTATAGTTAACACAGAAATAGGCGTTTGGACTGTTGAATCTCGCCTCGACAGATGGGGCAAAACTGAAAGGAAGGAGCACACAAAGCACAGCAGCATACGTGTCCGCAAGGTAGAAAAACGATTTGTAATTCCTCGTCTAAACAAATGTGACATTTTCCTCGAGCCTGGACGTCTGGTTGTGGGTTCAGTAGAGGTTTGATCTCAGGTAAAGGTTTATATCCCTGCTGATTTAAACCCGCAATAAACACATTCATCACCCACCCTCGTCCTTTATACAGATTGATGTAAGGACAATTGGGGTTCCAATAAGCATGTTCTGCATAAGGATCGTCCTCGGGATCCCAATTACTAAAAGTAAATCCACAATGAAAACAGGTAGCGTTATCTTTCACTCCCTTGTAGTAAAGCCCGGCTCTAGCTAGGTCTGGTATTTTTCCTAAGAGAGGTTCTGGCCATCCGTGCTCAAAAGTAGCTTCTCTCTTTGAGAGCCGAGCATACTGGGGATAACGCATGGGTTGATCTAGCAATTTCTCAGTCATGACTGAACTTTTGATTTGTATTGCTCCCCTTTTTATAGGGAAGAAGAAAAATAACAACACATAAAACAACAATTCAATTTTTTTAATTCAAAAAGTCAAACATATCAACATATCAATAACCATAAGGTAGAGTGTTATAATTCTCTACAATTTGTCTCTTGTCATACACAATTCTATACTTTTTCTCTAAAGGTTTGGTCACGAGCTCATGATCACGAGTCCTCTGGATTTTGTTGGGATAAGTTACTGTCACTTCCTCTATTTCTTCTTTCAGCATTTTTTCTAAAGTCTCTAGGGACACGATCTGGGAGGTACGATAGTTGAGAGTGATTCCTTTGACTTTATGAACCTCGGTTCCTTTGGCCGTCCGGTAACCATAATTTTTAGGGCCTGCCGACATGAATTTGATGATGTGATCCCCGTCTAATTCGTCGGTCCATTCTCCTAAACTATTGCCCAAGGTAGGATTAAAGGCTCCTTCCCGATGTTGGTAAATGATACTGTCCGTATCGAAATAAAGGACCCGATCTCCTAAAGGTTGTAAAGTCTCGTAGAGGTGTAAGCGGGCATGCGCGGTAGTAAAACAAGCCAGGACCACGTTTCCAAAGGGACATTCTTCGACGAATTCCTGTTTGTCTTGATAATTCACTAACATCTTGTCTTCATTGGGGTTCTCTTTATTATCTAAGAGTTGCATGCCCTTGATGTCGAGAGTCGAATCTTGTAAGAGTTGCTGTAATTCCTCTTCTTCGTCCAAGTATCTGGTTTTGGGTAATAACAAGCGTTGAGCAAATTTTCCCCACAGACAATTTAAAAAGAGTTTAGCAATGGTTCTTCTCACTGGATTCTTCTCGATACTGAGAATGTCCATTCGGATGCCTGTTTTGTATAAGACTTCTCGAATGTAATCTTGTTCTTGTTCTGAGGTCTTACAGTCGAGGGGAAATCCGGAGGCTTCCTGTTTGATCTTGAGGAAGGTATCGATGTAAGATCTGAATAACTCTTGACTGCTTTCTTTAAAATGCCATACTTCGTAGATTCGATCTAAGGTATATCCCATGTCTAGGGCTTTATGTAATTCGGTCGTCACCCAAGTACCCGTGAGACTACGTTCCTGGTCGGTGTGTGGACATCGATCTTGAGACGTAGAGTCCTGTCGTTCGGCACACGTGCGACATAAGGGAAATAATAACTTGCCTCCCGTCCGATAAGGTAATACGGGGTGATAGAGGTCTCGGGGAGGTAAGACCCGACAGTGAATGAGACCGAAATAACTTCTCACGTCCTGGAACTCGTCTGTGATGATCTCGGGATGCCCTACAGGAAAAGGTCGGTGTTTCAACACGTAAGGGTATAGGGAACAAACGTCCACGTATCTCATGTCCCCTTCCTCACAATATAATCGGGTGGCATTGGTCCGGCCTCCGTACAGGGCTTCTCGAGGTTTCAAAGGATCCGGAATGTCCAGGTTTCCTACAAATTGCTGTAAACTCTCATCTTTTTGCACTTGCTGATCGAAATCGTGCTCCCAGATACCACGGACGGTATACCCCATGTTTTCTAAATCGCCAGTCCTTCTGAGGGTTTCTTCGTGTAATTGCTGGTAAGTAAATTGGGTCCGATGAGGATGAGTTTCGGTCTGTAAACTGGGATAGCAGGTGGGGCATCCGTGCCAATAGCACCCGTAAAATTCGTAGACGGTGCGAGTCGCTTCCTGGTATCCGTCGACGGTATAATTTCCGATCTGGACTTCGCCCCCGTTTCTGGCGTGTTGTATGTGACATCCAGTCTGTTGAGTCATCCAGGTGAGCCACCGACAGGCTTTAGCCGAATATTGTCGTGCCGGTTGATACCCGAGGTTCGGAATGATGGCAATGGTGTCTTCAGGCATGAATTGTCGACGGTAGGCTAAATTAGCAGCACTGGCAAAAGTGATGGATTCCTGGAAAGGGTCCACATTGACCAAACTCTTGAGGGTGGCTCTAAACTTTGCACAGCATCGGCGTAAAATGTCGACGTCCGAGACACAATACTCTACAAACTCTTTCTGGAAATTAAATACTTTCCCCCTCTGTTGTTCGTACCATTCAAAAAAAGCCCGTCGTCCACTGATAGACATTTCGTCCGGATTGTAGAAAGCTGCCGGTGGATAAGGTCCTACGTAATTCTGGTTCTGTTCCGTATTGAAAAAGTGGGGGAAATAGCCTTTCTTCAATTCGTCGAATCCGAAAGCGGAGGGCATCTTGGCTAAAGCAAACGGTAAGAAATTATACGAGTCGATGAATTTCAGTCCGCATATTTCCATGTATAAGATCTTACTGCCGGTCATGATGACGTTAGGTTTCAGGCAAGAGGAATGCACCAGGTGATTCAAAATGAATTGTCCGTCGTAGCCTTTGAAGTTATGGGCGATGATGATGGCCTCGTCGTGTACTAAAGTGGAATTCTTAGTACCTGTAGTGGGTTGTAATAACCAGTCCATGAACTTCTTTAAGGTGTCTGGTCCTTGAAATAGGTGCTGACGGGGTCCCATGTGTTGACAATGAGGACAGGGTTGGTCTATGGGTAAGTGACTGCAATGTTGACAGACGCGGTGTGCCACACACAGATTAGGGATGTGAATGCCGGTTTCCTGAGTGCATTCGAAATCGAAATAGATGTAAAACTCTAAGGTCCCTTTCCCCTTCTTCTTCTTCTGGGGCTTCTGTTGTACGTAGCACTGATGATCGGTATCGACGATTTTCTTACAGATCTTACACTGTTTCTGTCCTCCGCACTTGTGATGAGGGAATAAATTCTTAGGTATCCAGGAATGACACTTCTCGCATTGTTCCATTAAATTGCAGACAGTAGTGGTGGTTTTCTTACTATGGGGTCTTAAATGATTTTCGTAGCAGGTCCTGTTCTTAAACATTCCATGGCATTCCTGGCATTTAATCTCGATCCCTTCATCGGGACAATTAGGGTGTTGTCCTAAACAATAGGTACAGCGATGAGGGCACTTGGAGCGATGGTCTGTGACATTCCTGTACCCCACGTCGCAATGATCACAGTAATATTGGTTCCCCGTTACTCCCGGCATGGATATGATGGCATCGTAATGATGGTCGTCTAACAAAATGTTCAAACAAGTTCCGTCTCCCCAGCCTTTGAAGATGCGCTCTAAGGTGAGTTTAGTCGAAGTAGACTTGAACTGAAATATTTTCAGTCGATACTGGGGAGCTAATACCTCTTGTAATTTCGTCCACTCTGCATATCCACAAGCTTGAGTGATATCACACCCGGCCTGTTCCATGAGGGCTATGGCTTCTCGTTTCTGGTCCAAGGATTGCCTATCTCCCTTCCGCATAGCAAGCCATTGTTTTTCCCATTCGGGGTCTGGATGTTCGGGTTTTTGACTGTGTAATCGAGTGACGACGATGGCTCTAGCTAAACAAAATTTATCCCAGGGATTGACGATCCGAACGATGGCTCTTTTATTGTTCTTAAAAGTCTCCTTATTCACTTGTAAATGTTTGGTTCTGTCTCCACCACTTCCCTCGGGATACTTGACCCGAAACATATCAAATTCCATGCCCCCGTCGCCCAGTTTGAACCCCTTTCTGGATTGTTGCACGGCTTCAATCTTGTCTAAAATGACGTCCTCGTTAAAATGTTTACATTGAGTAAACTCGTACCAAATCTCTGATTCCAGAGATTTGTGGCGTATGTTCAGGCGGAGGTAATCGTTAGGATTACACTGCATTTTCGATTTGAAAGTTTGTAACATGTGTCTGAATAATCGCCGAACGAATCCTCTGTTTTCTTCCTCTGGAAACTCCTTAAAAATCACAGTGTAAAAATCCTCTTGAGCTTTAAATTTTCTAGAGTGCACCCTTTCATTCACTTTGACTCGATAATACTGGGATATGGCCTTGGGTTTGGGTGGTGAATGAATAGGTAACTTTGACCCCTCATGCGCCCTAGTCCTTTGCTGTTGCTGTCGTTGTTTTTCTAGTTGAGCTCTTCTCTGTAATAGTCTGGCATTTCTTTTCCGAAGCTTTAATTCTCGCTCTTTATTTTCATCAAGAATTTGATCTAATTCTCTTTCCCGTAATTGTCGTTGTCGTTGTAGTTGTTGTTGTCGTTGTTGTTCTAATTGAGCTCTTCTCTGTAATATTTTAGCATTTTTTTCCCGGAGCTTTAACTCTTGCTCTCTTTTGTCATAAAGAATTCGTTCTAATTCTCTTTCCCTTTTTTTCCATTCTAATAATCGCTGAGCATGTAACTGTTTTTCTCTAGTAGAATCCATGACCCCCCACAGGCAGGGAGCTGGATCTGACTGTAGAATGAGCTGAAAGTAGGAGAAAAGCCGTATTTATACAGTGGATGACGTCACAATGCATAGGTAAGCATATTTTTTTTTTTTGCACACGGCCCTAAACAAACTTGAATCGCTGCCAAGTAATACCTGTGTAGTCAGCATAAAAAAAAAACGTAGGTCTATCGTATTTTTTGCACAGGGCCCTTACAGATGATGCAACAGGGATAAAAGTCGCTGCCAAAATCGTAGTAGCAGCAGCGTATAGTGTATAATGTAAACACAGTGTAAACACACCCCCGTATTTAGGGGGATTATATGTACTGAATTGACCCGGCTATCCCCCCAGGGGCTGCACTCCCTTGACCCACCTATCCCCTCCAGGGGCTGCACTCCGTTGACCCACCTATCCCCCCCAGGGGCTGCACTCAGTTGACCCACCTATCCCCCCCCCCAACCCCAAAAGTGCACTCAGTTGACCCACCCATCTAGGCCCGTTATACTACTTACATTGTATCTACCAACCTAATAATTTTACCCGAGTCGGGAGAGGGAAAGCAAATATAATTTTTTAAGATGGTCGACTTAACAATAAAATATTGAGATTAATTTTCCTTAAATATTACAACATTCTTTTTAAGATTTAAATATTGTTAAAAAAAAAAAAAAAAAAAAAAAAAAAAAGCAATGACAATCACCCTTGTGACTTTATAACAGACATTTTAAAAAGTTTTACTGTTTAAACTAATGTCTTGGGAGAAAATTGCATTTATTTTATACGGGAATATTTTTTTTTTTTGGTTGAATACCGTTAATGCCAAAAACTCTTATATTCAATGTTAAGAAATCTTCGATTATTGAATGAATCCGTCAATAAATGTACTTTTCTTCTTCATTAAGGTATTCAATTTATATAATGAAGGGATTTTGAACGATTTGAAATAATTATAACCTAGTTAAAATGCATTGCTAGATAACGATAAAAGTGAAATTAACCCAGATTCACAAGACTGATAACATGTAATGGAGACAGTCATTTTGCACGTTCAAAAGTTTTTGAAGAGTTATCTGCCCTTGATGAAAATAAAATTTTTTTTGATTTCTCAAAATTTCTGTGGTGAATAATTTATTTTATTTCATAGTATAAAAAAGAGGGAGTTTATGCATATTTTCACCAAGAGATTTGTTTGAAATTCAAATTACATTTTTTACAATATTTGATAAAAACATGTGCTGCCTTAGACTTCAATGTAAAATTCAAGATGCAATTAATTGGACAATAATTAGAATTTTGTACATTCCTTTGGTGGAGCATTTTTATTTGATGACCTCTTTAAATTGCTACTTTGATTAAAATTATCGGACTGTTCATTTATTGGGTACAAAATATGGTCGTTATACATCGAATACCTTAAAAGAATGTTCATTTTCATTTGTCCATATGATGCAGTCATTAATTATAAAAAGAATAGCACCAATTAGCATCGTTTTATTCGTTTGTAGAATGGAACATTTTATATCAACGATACCCGCGATAACCTCGAGAGCTTTAACAGTTCCATAAAGAAAAGGATACCCCCTCTTTTACAGACTGACACGTGCCTAGCTGTATTGTACATCATCATAACCAGCACGGCCTTACTGGTGGGGACACTTGGTAACGCTTTCATTATCCTGGTATGGACCGTCCTCAGAGACCTCAACAAACGTGGGAAAGAATTCACCGTCAACCTGGCACTGGCGGATCTCTGTGTCACTGCCATAGCCGACCCCATGTGTATTACTGGTATATTTTAATATTTTGTAATGTTTATCTTTGTTTTGAATAGCTGAGTTTAAAGCTAAATTGCTGTGGTTTCATCAATGTTCGTTGCCATCAATTTTCATGGATTTTGTGCAATATACATTTTCGAGGAGACGTAATTTCGTGGACGAAAACATTGTCTATATATATACATAAACAAAAATAAATAACACATTTCTCAATTCAATGAACAGTTAATTTTGTGGGTCTGCAACGAATATTGATGAAACCACAGTCTTTTTATAGCAATACAAAATAGTTACGCTATATTTTGTATTTAAGGTGTCACACACGGAGAACAGTTTTTCCAGGGTAGGAAACTGCTATGTATTTTTGTGGCGAGCCTTTGTCTGACTGCCAGCTTTTGTGCATTCTTCAGCCTGTTCCTTATGTCGAAGTCACGCTTTATATACCTGCGCCACAACCACGTGTATGACAGAGTTTTCAACCGTGTCACCAGCATTTTGCTTTGTTTTATCTGCTGGGTGGTTGCTTTCTTGTTCGAATTACATAATTTTGTTGGTTGAGGAGGACACGTCTTCAACCACAAAAATCACCAGTGCATCTGGGATCGGACTACAAGTTTATCGTACACCATGTTTGTTTCAATTATTTTAATTGGTGCACCACTCTTTGTAATGGCTGTTTGCTACTTTCTTATTTTTAAGCATATTTGGGAAACAAAACGTAACATTTACATTTTGGACATTGACAATCCTTTGAGAATGAGAAAAGTTTGGAGAGAAACAGTCCGTTCATCTAAGATGTTGTTTGGTATTTTTATTGTATGTGTTGTTTGCTGGACGCCGTATGCCATTATTGTTTCTTTAGATGTGAGTAGTATAAGCGGTCTAGATGGGGGGTTCAACTGAGTGCACTTTTGGGGCTGTGGGGGATAGGTGGGTCAACTGAGTGCAGCCCCTGGAGGGGATAGGTGGGTCAACTGAGTGCAGCCCCTGGAGGGGATAGGTGGGTCAAGAGAGTGCAGCCCCTGGAGGGGATAAGTGGGTCAATTCAGTACATATAGCCCCCTAAATAAAACACTGTGTTTACATTGGTACGCTGCTACTACTACCTGTTGCATCATCTTTTTTATATCTGTTGCATCATCTTTTTATACTTGTTGCATCATCTTTTTATATCTATTGCATCATCTTTTTTGATACCTGTTGCATCATCTGTAAGGGGGGCCGTGTGCAAAAAAAAATATGCTTACCTATGCATTGTGACGTCATCCACTGTATAAATACGGCTTTTCTCCTCCTGACTCATCCCCAAGCGGGCAAAGTGATTTTACTGTGGCAGAACATAGATGCGACGGAGAAAGTATGTATTCAATACGGAATGAAATACCTGGAAATTTCACACAGGCTAGGAAATCCGTGACTTTTAATACCAGCCTCAATCAAATCTACGAATTACCCCCCGAAGGCCGGAGAAGTCCCTGGATGGCCCTAGTAGCGGATCGAATACTATTTCGGAGGAGAATTCGACAGTTACAAGCATTGTTAGTTTTTAAGAAATAAAATAAAATAAAAAAAAAATCATGTAATACTACATCAGTGTTATGTTGTTTTATGACTTCATCTTTATACAGTCGGGTTCGGGTTTAAAAATTGCCATGGCGAATTTCTATGTAAATTATGCGAGATTTTACCCCAGTGAAAAAGGCTTGTAATCTACCCTGTAGGTCGTTTAAAGTTGTTTCACATTGTTTATAATTGTGATTATGTTATCCCTCACCTATATGTTTAATGTCAGCTATGCTAAATAATCCATTTCTGTGTAATTTGAGATAATGTTTTGTCATGTGCTGAAAGTATGGCCTGCTATTCATGTCATCATTTAAAGTAGATCCTAAATAAATCTGTCTTAAAAAATACATTTTACAAATGACATTTAATATAATTAGAGTATAGGAATCCATATATATAAGAGATATTATTTTGCATTACATTTATAAGAGGCATTGTCTCATGTAATTTAAATCATAATAACAAAAATGGGTTTTATTTTCTATACAGTCCTCAACCTGGAAGATATGTTTTGTTCCTAACCATCTATAATCCATTCTCTAAGTGAAGTGAAGCCTGGCTGTTGGTCTTCCTTTGGGAAATATACAGTGAATCAATTATGATAAAAACAAAACTTGAATCTAAAAAAGTTTCAATGAGATATCATTTTAATTTATTTAATTATTATTATTAAGATAATTATTTAAAATGTTTATATTTTTAAAATGGATAAAAAATAAAATCTGATAATGGAAATCAATATCATAAAGATAGCAAGTTTTTAATCTTTAAGTGCTAATAAATTTCTGAATTTTCCATTAAATATTGACATTATATCACAGGGAAAAGAAAAATACTACTTGAGTGTTTCTACTGACCCCCCCCCCCCCCCCCCCCCAGAGATCTGCTTATGAGTGCATGGGGATTGCGGTGGACCTTCATCTCCTGTTTAAAACAGACTTTAGAGTATGACAGATAAAAAGGTACTTTTTTTTCTTCTTTATTTTACATCACATGAAAACACACAATTAATGATGATGATGAAGAATGTACACATGTTTTTCATAAGTGTGTACAAATTGTTCAATATAATGTCTATAATGAATCCAATTTCCTCCTGCTAGTCCACAGGCAATCTTGTAAGGAAAAGCATAAGTCTGGTAAGGTAAACTTTCCCCCATTTCTTGTAAACAAGATTGAAACCATTTCTCTCTGTTTTGTGGGGTATCCTGATAAGTGGAAATTCTTTTAGGTCGGTGACTTGCTTTTCCATAATCCCATTGAGCTAATAAACAAATGACCACAGGGGTTTGTGAGGGAAACACCTTAATAGTGCCTGGAATTCCTCTATCTTCTTCTACGGCTAAATTTCTAGTCCCTAGAGGTCTGCGAGTGGCATAGAGATTAGCTTGTGGGAATTTCTCTGCAATACTTTGACTCAATCCATGAGCTTTTACAGTTAAACAATTACATTGATGAACAATAGCTTCTACCTCACAGTTGAGTAAATCACCTTGTATCTCCTGGAGACTCATGATGTAAAATGAATCTATTTTTTAAAACACCCTTGTTTTTATAGAACAACAACAACACAATAAAACAAGATTTTTTTTTTATTCAGGTAAATCTACAATCTCTTGGAACTAATTCTTTGTTTCTCACATCAGGTTTTAGAACTCCATATTCTTCATAGTCACCTTGTCTATAAAAGGTTCTTTCCAATTCTGGGGTGCTGTAAGACATCTCAAAACAGGTTAATTTATGAATCTTTCTGTACATGTATCTCCCTTGAACTCTGTTTTTCATTTGAATGAATCCTCTCACATGATGAAGTTTTCCAGTTTCTGGATGCCTTTCTTTTTGTAAGATCAAGTATTGATAATCACTTCCAATGATTTGATCTACATCTTCCTGTCTGCACCCAGTTAAATTAAATATCCAATTATTGGCTATTCTACCTCTGTCTTGTTTTAAGTAAGCAATATATCCATTGCCTGTATTTTCTTTCTGTTTATTTTGATAATGAGCCTTAATATCCTCCAAGAGTTTGTTTGGTCTTATGTTTTCTTTTTCCTCCTCCTCCTGAGGTTTATATTCTACAGGATGTTCTTCCATCAAGGGAGGTGGTATAAATACTGCAGGATGTTCTACCATCAAGGGAGGTGGTATGATATCTTTTCCTCCCTCCTGTATAAGTAACCATTCAGTTTCCTTTAATCTAGTGTTCTGACTCATTTCTTTACTGGAGGTGTTACCCATAATGAAGCCAGTCCACAACTGAGGTGTGTTTTGTACCATGTTTACTATTTATACTTTTTTTTTTTTTAAATTGTATCTATTTTTTTCCCCCAATCTTTAAAAACCCTCAACACTTTTTGTTTTGTGTTTTGAAAAAAAAAATCTATGGTTAAAGGGAGATAACCTATTTTTTAAAAATGACAAAAAACCCACAATTTTTTTTTCTTTTCTTTTTTATTGAGATCTAACAATAAATAACAGTTCAATCTTTTTTTTTTATTTATTCACATCTTGACCAGCTCACATTCTTTAAGAACTTTTTCTTCCTAGCTTCTCTAGCTGCAATAGCTTCAGGTTTCTTCCAAGCTCCTATTTCCCATTCTATCCAATCTCTGGGCTCCAATTCCTTATTTCTCTCCTCCGGTTTCAGAACACCATATTCTTCATAGTCACCTCCTTGCTTGTAAAACATACTTTCCAATTCTGGGGTACTGTGAGACATGGCAAAATTGGCAGCGATATGAAGTCTGCACATAGTCAGTCCTCCTTCTGGTTCCTTCATTTGAATGAATCCCCTGATTTGATGCAGTTCTCCTGTCCAGGGATGTCTTTCCTTTTGTATAATCAAATACTGGAAACCGAAGAAGAAATCATCTTGGTTGCTCAGAAACATGTCTATATCTTCTTCTTCTTTGGGCTCTTTAATGGTGAAAGTCCAATTAATGGCTATCCTGTAACTTCTGTCTGGAAATTTAGGATCCTTCACAGGCTCATGCAGGGGTAAATATTCATTCTTAGGTTCCGGATCCAGGGTTTTCAACTCTATTCTTCTTTTTGTTTGAGGAGCTTCGTGATCCCCCTCCATAGGTTCCGTCATTCTCTTTTCTAATAAGGCAAATTTATCTTTATCCATCTCCATGTCTTCTTCTTCTTCTAATATTCTAGGAATTCGTTTGCCAAACTGTCGTTTACTCAACCACATGCCCCCAACTGAGGAGGATCGTCTTTAACACCTTGTTTTTATACCCCCTCACCTTGAAAGATAAGGGCCGTGTGCAAAACATACGTTTGACCTACGTTTTTTTTTATGCTGACTACACAGGTAAATACTTGGCACCGATTCAAGATTATGACGTCACGCTTCACAGTCAAAAGCTCAGTCTAGCCTAACCAGTTCAAACTGGATTTTCTGAAAACACTAACACATAAATAATAAGAACACAGATTTTGATTTTTTTTTTCATTCTTTATTTGTAACAACAACAAACAACAAACAACAACAAACAACAAACAACTCATTTACAATACATTTTGATAAAAACATTGACACTTTTGTCCATGACCCGTAGGTAATTTATGATAAGTGTTTTTAAACCAATTCGCCACGTATCTGTCCCTTTGTAAAGCCGTACTCTGGTCAAAGGGGAATAGCCACTCGTCGGTTTTCTTTCTTTTCTTGTCTCTTTGATGTAAATAATACACGCAATATTGTCCACACACATCGGTATTCCAGTCTTGATAGCGATACGGATTATAAATCCATTGTTGAGCATGACGCTGGATAAAATCTTGAATTTCTTTTTGTAAGGGAGGAAATCCATAAGAATCGAAATATTCCACCACGGGATTGCTCACATATAGACACACCCAATGTTCTCCAGGTCGATCTTGAGGATCCGTATTGACCACGACAGCTTTTTCTCCAGGTCTTAATTGATCCGGTAATAAATCTACAGGATACACGCCTCCAAAAGAACTCTTGAATTCTCTGGATAAGACTTCTCTCAATTGTCCCGTATCCATTTTTTTTAGTAATCAATGCTCACTTCTCTCTGTTTGTTAATTTCTAATAGGTTATCGAATTCTGCATACACCACACAATTGATGGTGGTAGCCGTATTGTTGGTAAACTGCACTTCTACTCTCAGATTTCCTGTTTCTATGATGTGGAATTTATCCGATTGCGCTTCTTGATCTTTAGTGAAATCCCAGCCCCATAGAGTGTAGCCGCTTTTATACTCTTCTAGGGTGATGTCCGGAGCCCAATCTTCTCCTAATTTTCCCAGAGCTTGATACAGACTGAGATATGATCTCAGATATAAATCGTCGTTGAAATTAGGCTCAAAACAACGAGTACTCATGGTCTCTCCGTTGATACTGACATCTAATTTCTTGATCCCAAAGTTTTGGAAATGAAAGGGATTTTTAGTTTTATCTCCGTTAAAGGCCGCATTCTCCACAAAGCCTAAAATGAGACGTTTAGGCATCTGACCTTGAAACAGATGATCCGTAATCTTAGACTGGGTTCCTGGGCCATGGTAAAGGTTTTCACTTCCACTCTTCTCAAGGGATATTTGGCTCTGTGGGTATTCAAACTCTGATTAATGGTATTCATCATGACTGCTGTGGGTTTGACTTTTCTCACCCACAAGATCATACTCAATATTTTCACTTTTCCTGTACTTCCTCCTTTGATCATCATGTAGAAAGAGGGTCTAGCTCGATTAAATCGCAAACGGACGTCCACTCCATTGGGTAGAAATCGATCTTGTTGAAACAAATCCAAATGTAAAGTATCCAGCAAACTGATTTTCTTACTGTCAGCAATAGCTTGGTGTCTTTTTCGGAATCCTTCGTTTTTAGAATTGGCCGGTAACTCTGTGAGGATGGGTTGGTTAATGACCACTGTGTCGGCACCACCATTTTGGCCCTTTGTTACATCAAAGGTTTTATTTTGAGCTACACCAAGGTCCTCTATCCCCACTTCGTCCATGTGTCCTGCTGTATCTTTTTCCCACAGACTACAGGCCCTCGTCTGTGTCTTTAAAGTTCTGGGTCGGTAAGACAATAATTTCTCCAGATAAGCTTTGTAAGGATAGGTATCCGTCCCTGGAGTCACTATTTTTCCATTCAGACTGACATCGATTTCCGTAAACATGGAATGTAAGATATTATTCACGGGACTGGAAGTGCTGTTCGCCCCAGTCAGATTACTTCCATCGTCTTTGGTAAATTTACATACCATTTGAACATAAGTTTGAGATAAATCCAGATAGTGATCTCCTTGTCCTTTAATTTCAAATTCGATGGGAGCGGTGTCGGAATCTAAAGTACTGGAAATGGGGTAATATTCTTCCCATTTCGAGTCTTCTAAAGCAATATTAGTCGGAGGGACTTGAAACAATTGTAAATTGTTCATCCCACACCCACAGGAATCGGGCTGTAACATGATGTGTCTACTAGGATTCAGTTTTCACAAATGAACCTTCTGTTCCCTGGACTGTCCTATTTATACTCTCTCTCTCTCTCAAACACATCTAAATGACGTTTTCTTTTAGGAATTCCTCCTTGTTTTTTCCTTTTTCTCTTAGGACCCCCTCGGGCTAACAGGACTCTTCCTCTCCCTGTCTGCTTTCTTCTTTTTCTTCTTCTTCTTCCCATTGACCTGTTT
This sequence comes from Saccostrea cuccullata, assembly GCF_032062105.1. NCBI lineage: Eukaryota > Metazoa > Mollusca > Bivalvia > Ostreida > Ostreidae > Saccostrea > Saccostrea cuccullata. The sequence continues at coordinate 21,933 of NW_026928757.1, read as the reverse complement.
GTCCTTTTTTCTTCTTCTTCTTTCTAAAGGGTAAAGAGACTCCTCGATTGAAAGCAAATAGACCTGTATTTTTGGCCGCATTGAGTCCGTGGGTTAAAAGAGCATTTCGGATGTTTTTTCTTTTTCCCACCACATCTCTGCCTATCTTCACTCCGGCCATGATGGCTTGTTTTTTCCCATGTTGGAGTAAATCTTTGACAAATCCTCGACCTTTTTGTAACCCCATGGCTAACTGGGCCGCGTTGTTGAGAGTCAAACCTGAGTCTATGCCTGGTATGCGTAAGTTAGGGACTGCTCCCGAGAGGAAGTTTAAAAAATTTCCTCCTTTTTGAGGTTTCATGTGAGTTTTTAAAAGCCTACCCAATTTGAGTAATTGTGTAGCAGGAAGTCCGGGTGAAAAATTATCCAAGGGAAGGGCTCCCACCAATCCAGAGATGATAGAACCTACTGCTCCGCCTTTTTGACGTAATAAACCTTTATGATAAGTCCAACTGTGTCCTCTTTGTCTCAGTAATCCGGGATGATACTGCATGGTTCATGTCTCTTGTTCAACTGACCTTTATATCCTCTGGGGACTTCCTTTTATACCCTTTACGGCTGAATACAATACAGACAACAGACCAGGCAAGCCACCACGCCCAATAAGATGGAACACAATAACGGTACATTCATCTCAGTATACTTTTCTGAAATGAAGTTTCACCACTGATTTACCACTTACAAAGGGCATGGGAGTCCCTAAAGGAGTCATGATGTGAATCTCAATGGTATCGAAATGTTTTTTACTTAGTTTCAAATATTCCGCTCGAATGGGTTCCCATTTGGCTTGTTTTGAATCCTCCAAATGAAATGTACAAGGCACCACTCTTAAGAGTTTCAAGGCATTGGATCCTACCGTCTGGGGTTGAATCAAGTCACAATAGACATACATGGATTTCAGATTTTCATATAAATCCACAGTATTGTTTCCCAAGTAACTAATGTTGATCCATTTGGTCATGTTTTCTGTATCGTTCTGAAGAATGACCTTCTGACTGTCCATGCCTAGCTTATAAGCTAGGGATGTGGGGAAACGAATGCATAAGGGACTAAGCATTTTTGCATTAATTTGATACATCACTCGATCATAGGTCTCGTAATATACTAATTTCATAGATTTTTCTTCATCTCCATCACCAAGGGTTTTCCATATTTTTTTCAATGATCTCTCTAGTCCTAGACTTATTTCCTCTGTTAAAGCCTTGGGGTGAACATAAGGCCCGGGTCTGAAGTGAATTCGTCTAATTTCCATCTTGCTATCTAGTTGAATGAGTTGAGGTCGTTTAGTATGGGCCCAATCGAGCAGTACAGGACATTGACGTAATGGCATTGGGTCTAAGGTTTTCATTTTAAATCTGCCATAAACATTGGGGTTTTTGATATGGCGAGCATAAGACTGAGGAACCAGGATGTCAAAATAAGCCTCCTTTTCTGTAATGTTTTTCAATGAATTGGGATACATCATTTCTGTTAAAGCCACTTCCCATTCTCCGTCGGTTAAATCTAGGGATTGTGGTAATAAGGTTTTAAATTGAGCAGTCGTATTGCTAGAAAAAGAGGCCATAGACCCATCACTGGGTAAAGTCATGTAAAACCCACTGCTCTCGGCCATGTTCAATCTAAGACTGAGACTCTAGACCTTAAGACCTTTGTATTTATAACAACACTTTTTTTTAAAAAATTCAAAAAATTTATTCAATGATTTACACATCTATTTCTTCTTCTTCTTCTTCGTCTTCTGATGATCGGTCCTCAATCACTCGAGTCAACAAATGTCCTTTCTTTTCCACCGAGTCTTTAATCTGGGAAAAGGGGATGCGACAATACAAGTACTCTGTAGGACAATAATGAGGTGGAAACATCAGTCCTTTTTTCTCCATCTTGAAATAATATTTCAGACAATCTCCAATGTCCGAGTACCATGAACTTTCATTCTGAATGGTGTTGATGGGTGTCAGTCGATTCCTTTGAGTACAAGTAACCCATTTGAATTGCTGATAATGTTGGTTGATTTTCACCCTCACTCTAGATCCTGTTAGAGGATAGGGAATTTTCATTCTTTTTTCCAACCACACATTCTCCAGGTAATAGCCTGGATGATTTTCAAAGAAATCCATGATGGCTCCTATTTTAGTTTTCATCCACCCTCCTTGCATGTACATACACTGACTAATGGGACTCTCACAATACCAACGATACTGCATCTTTGGGGAAAAACAAAAAACACGTCTGACTTGTTCAGTGTCCTTTTTCAGAATGAGAGAGGGTTTGTGATATACCTCTTGATAAAACCTTTCATCTATTTTATTTTATTTTTTAATTTTTTTTTTTTTAAAGTTATTTTTTATTTTTAAAACAAACAACAAAACAACAAAGAATTTTTAAACACAAATTTTTTATTCAAGTAAAAAATACAAAAAATGATTTTATTGTCCTTCATATCGGCATAAGGGGCATTTCTTGTAGGAAGTCTCAAAGAGTTTCTTCACACACTTTTCACAACACGGATATTGCCGGCATTGTCCGCATTTCCATTTTCCTCGAGTCTTTTCCTGGTAGCACATCATACATTCTTTCAAAGGTCTGTTCCTGGTCATTTTCACCCATCGGGGAGGCGGTATGTTCTCAATTCCTTTCTTCCAGATGAAATATTTCAGGCACCAGCTACAACCACAAGTCTCCATGGAAGGGGGGTCTTCTACCATCCAGTGTGGCATAGGTTCTCTACATTTACTACATCCCCAGTACCAAGCAACAACTTCTCCCGCATCGTTATAGCCGACGTATTTATGTATCTCTTTCGTCTTCTCATTGCAGTGATAACATATTGTCTTTTCTACATCAATCCAATATATAATTCTCCACACAAAAGACATGATGGCTAAATAATGAGTGCAGGGTACTCCCAGCTCCGCTTTATATACCTGCTGTGAGCCGTGTGCACCTTTGACCTACCTTTTTATACCTGTAAGGACCGTGTGCAAAAAATTAGGGGGCGTGTGCATCAATACGATAGACCTACGTTTTTTACGCTGACTACACAGGTAAATACTTGGCAGCGATTCAAATCCGTGATTGTGACGTCATCATGACAAAGCTAGTGTATATAGAGCGCTCTGTTGTGTGTATATAGAGCGTTTAGTTGTGTGTGTGTATATAGGGAAAAATAACTAACAACACTAGAATTTTTTTTTTGTTTTTTTCTTTTTATTTTTTTATTCATAACAACAACAACAATAACAAGAACATCATAATAACAAACATTCAAAACTTCTGTTCAGTTCTTTTTGTATGGGAAAAGGTCTCCTCATGTACAAATAGTCTGTTTCACAAGCACAGTCCATGATATCGTATCCTTTTACGACCACTTCTATCAAATAGTCTTCTATACAATCTCTGGCTTTTTTCATCCATTTCCCATGAATCCAAGTCTTCTCGGGTCCCTGTGTTCGGTGAGCCAAGACGTAATTGACTTTCCATTTGAATTCTCCATATTTAGGTGATCTGGGTCCTAATAAGACCATGTGTTTGCTTCTTTTGCGGTGCGGTAACTTGAATCTCTTATACAGGTAGATTTCATTGAGACCTGTTTGTCCTGGATTCTTATCAAAGAAATCTTGAATACATGTCTCTTTGTTTTTCATCCATTCTCCTTTGTGACTAGTCCCTTCAGGTTCTACTATTTTCCAACGATACTCTGAGCTTAAAAAATCCATGATGTGTGCTCTGTCCCTCACTCAGATCAGAAATGATCCTCTTAGGGTTATGGTGTCTCCTTTTTATATAGAGGGGTGTATCTATTTTTAGATTCCGGGATTAACTGGGTGAATTGGTCTTCTTGACCCTAGGGGTATGATGTATCATGGTAGGACTAGGCATGATGTAACCCACCGAAGAACTCACACAGACCATCCAATATTCTCGATTAGAATCGTGTAAAGCTAACATGACCACACTGGTGATGATGAGGGAAATACAAATGAATAATTGTGCAAAATACACAATTTCTTCTCGAGGAATATTCTCTCCACAACATTTCCAATGAGGTGTTATTTGATGAGATCCGTTTGGGGAATCCATGAATCGAAACTAGGGGGATATCCTTTCCACCGGACTTTGACTTCTTGAATGATTTTCTTCCCGACTCGTCGCTTTTTATACCCCAAGATTTCCTCCACTTCGTACACGTCGTCTTTTTTAATGATCTGTTGTAATTCTTTCTCGTAAAAAGTCCCTTCTAATTCCTCCTGGTTATAATCTTGTACTCGATACACGTAAGGATCGTTGAGCAATGGTAAATATTTCCGTGGTCCAGTTCGGTAAATATCCTTTTTCAAAAGTGCGTTTAGCTTTACTGATGCGCACTTTATCTCCTGTTTTAAACTTGGGGGGTTTTGGTTTAGGTGATGATTCCCCATATAAAGTTTTCCAGACTTTTAACACATTCGAGGGCTTCACTTGAGCTGGGGTTCTTTGGATACTGCGATGATAGGTATGATTGTAAGCATACACTAAATCCGGTAAGATCTCTAAATACCGTCTGGTTTTATTCCGAGTGAAATATCGCCACATGCGTGCTTTGAGGGTTCTCTGAAATCGTTCCACGATACTGGCTTTGGTGTCCGTATTGCGAGTGGTAAAGAAATGAATGGATTTAAACGCCTGTAAGAATTCTCGATTGGTAAATTCTTTGCCTTGATCCGATTGAATGCGGACGGGACGTCGACCGTCTTGTCGGAAAATCTCTTGTAATCCTCGAATCATTTCTTTCCCCGTTTTCTGTTTTAAAGGCACCACCCATGCATATTTAGATAAGACGTCAATGGCACACAATAAAAAGGTATAGCCGTCATTATGTTTCTTTAAACTGGACACATCCGCTAAATCTAATTGCCATTGTTCGTCTATATCCGTCACTCTGGTCTGTTGTCTCCGGAATTTTCGGTGAATGGGTTTATGTAAGGTATAGGTATCTTGCTCTTTTAACCATTCTCGTATGGTGTTCAAAGAAATCTTATGTCCCAGACTTTTGACCTGACGATACAAAGTCTGTATGCCTCCATACCCTCTCTTGGGATCGTAATAAATCTCTGTTAAAATGTCCCCCACTTCCTTCTTCTTCTTCTTCATGTCTTAGGCAAATGAAGCCAATTTTCCTCGATTTGTTGTAATCTCTTTTGAAATGGATCTGCTCTGGCTTTGTTTTTCTTCTGGAGGGCCTCCTCTAACCTTAAAATAGGGGAAGTCTTGGATTTTACAGATCGTCTAATAGGGTCAAAAAAGATGAAGCATCATGAAATCCGCTCTCTTCGTCCTCGTCACTCAAAGCCCCTTTAGGAGTACTGATTTTTCCCGGTTTCTGCATGGCTTTTATAAGGTTTTGATTTTGCAAGTAAACCATGGGAGTACGGGTCTCTTTTAAAGCTTGAGCAAATTCGTCTATTCCTTTAGGAACCGGTTGACTTTTGAGAGGTTTAGATCTCATGCTATCAGCCATTAAATCCACAATGTTAGAATCGGGTACTTTTTGACCTCGATAACTGATTTCTCCGTCTTTATCCCAAGTCAATACTTTGCTTTTCTTTAAATGACTTAATAATAATTCAGCTTTTCTTTGCATGGGTTTATTCACACTTTGAATGATTTGTTGATCGATCTCGGGGTCTGGAGCTGCTGCTGCTGCTGCTGCTGCTGGGGGGGCTGGGGCTGCTGGTGCTGCTGGGGCTAAGGGTGCAGGGGTTTTTTTGGTAGTCGTTGGCTCTCTCGCTTGTTGTAAATAATTCCTATACCGATGAAGTTCTTGACCGTATAAAGCCACTTTTTCTTCTGGGGTTAAATCTTCACGTCTGGTAATCTGGTCCAATTCTTGACCTATACTCAGAGTAGATTGAAATTCCGGAGGTTTGGGGAGTTTTCCTTTGAGTTCATTCAACAGAACTTCAGGTACTAACACCATTTTACGACTCATTTTTGTATCTTGTTGTTCCTCTTCTTTTTAATGGCTTTATAGACAGAATGTCCGGCATCCAACAGTAAAGGTGCTGCTGAGATTAAAAGGGGTAAAAGACCTCCTCCTTTTTGTTGTACTAATAAAGCTCGTCGTTTCTGTATGGATTGGGGTCGGACCAGTCTCCTTAAGATGTGTTTCTTAGGAGCTAGTTTTCGTTTCTGAGCCGAATTGAGAGGTAACACCCCTTTTAATAGGTTGTAGACGATCTCACAAATTTTCAGAATACAATCTCCAGAACAATGTTTTAAAATCCCCGTTTTTAAAGACGAGGAATAGTGAGGGTCTGATAACACTCTTAAAAGAGGGGCATGCGCTCTTAATCGCGTACAACATCCCTTTTTCTTCTTGGCCATCTTTGAAAACAATGAAGAGAGTTCTCTCATGTCACTCCCTTTTATAGTGTCTCTCTTAAGGAGGGGCATATCCTCCGTGTTTGTCGCTCTCGTGTTTATCTCTCGCTTTCTCCCTGACATAAATTTTTCCACAATATCGACATTTATATCTCAGGCCTTTAGGTAGTTGAGGGGTGGAGGCCGTCAAGGGTTGAAAACGTGTGATTTTAGGGACATGAATGGGAACTTTAATTCCAGGGGAGGAGGAGGAGGGAATGCCCACATTCACTCGAGGAAACACTTCTAAATCGCTGGCTCTTTGACTGCCTATGGGTCCCATAGCACGATCCATTCTCAGTTCTGCTTGTTTCTTGAGCAACTCTCCTATGGTCTTTTGTCTTTGTTCCTTATAATACTGATTGATTTCGTTTTTCAGACTTTCGGGCATGGCTTTACGTTGAGCTAGAGTTTGAGGAGCAGATTTTCGCCTTTTCGCTGTTTTCTTGGGAGGGGCTTTTTTCTTGGGTGGGGCTTTTTTCTTCTTGGGAGGGGCTTTTCTCTTCTTCTTTTTTCTGCTCTTTTGAGCTGCTCCTCCGACACGGACCATCCAATCCGGAAACACTCTTTGTTTCTTATTATCGACTCTTACCACTACACTCTTTAAACGACGAACCCGCCGTTTTTTAGGACTATTCCATTTAAATAAATGACGAATGATGACTCCACCTAGAAATCCAGCTCCTCCGCGTTTTAAAATAGCTGTTTTTCTGTCTTGATCACTGGCCGATTGATCGGCTATGATCTTTAAATCTTGACGATGATTATTAATAAACTTTTGGGTCTGTTTATTGATAGGTAAGACCCCTTTCATTAAATTGCGAGCTCCCATGGCAAACCAATTCAATAAGGCTTTACGCCCTAATTCGATTAAATGGGCTCGCTTCGCGGGATCTCGTTCCCGCTGTAAACGTCGTAAGGTTCTCACTAATTTACTCTTGGCTGATGGAGCCATGATGAGATTGAAATGAACAATGACTCAGAAGAGTGTGAAACACTTTTATTTATACTCTTGAGGCATGTGTACAGTCAACATTTCAAACATTCGACTTCTCAATCGGTATTGGTCTGGGGTCTGGGGACTCAAGTCCACGAGAAGATATCCGTGAGGTACCTGGGTGGCTTCTTGATAAGCAGACATCAAATGAGGTAAAGCTAGCTGACGACTCAACACACTGATCTGAGATTTGTCTCTGGGATTTTTGAATAAGACTAAATAATGAGCATTCAAACTAATGGTGCGATGAGAGGCGGCTCGATCAAATAAATTCTGAGTGATGTAAATCACACTGGTATTCCGATGATGCGCTTTACGGGTAAACCAATCCACAATAGATTCGATGGCTTTTCCTCCCATCATGTCATCAAAAATGAGTAAATGGGGCACACTCAAATTGGCTACTAATTTCTCGTCGTCTTCTGGAATATTTCGGATGAAAGATACCTTCTCTTTTAAAGAAGTGTAAGCGGGTTGCCATTCCCGATAACACCAGACGATTTTTTCGGGCATGGGGGTGATCCAGTCTAGATTGTTCACTAATGTCTTGACGAATTCTGTTTTGCCCGATTTCGAGGGTCCAGCAACCACCATGGTAAACTCGTGTTTCAATTGAAAAGAAGGGAGGGGTGTCTCCTCGGAATACATGTTGATCAATGAAGGAAAAGTTGGGTTCAGGGTCTTATTTATAGTTAACACAGAAATAGGCGTTTGGACTGTTGAATCTCGCCTCGACAGATGGGGCAAAACTGAAAGGAAGGAGCACACAAAGCACAGCAGCATACGTGTCCGCAAGGTAGAAAAACGATTTGTAATTCCTCGTCTAAACAAATGTGACATTTTCCTCGAGCCTGGACGTCTGGTTCTGGGTTCAGTAGAGGTTTGATCTCAGGTAAAGGTTTATATCCCTGCTGATCTAAACCCGCAATGAACACATTCATCACCCACCCTCGTCCCTTATACAGATTGATGTAAGGACAATTGGGGTTCCAATAAGCATGTTCTACACAAGGATCGTCCTCGGGATCCCAATTACTAAAAATCATTCCACAATGAAAACAGGTAGCGTTATCTTTCACTCCCCTGTAGTAAAGCCCGGCTCGAGCTAGGTCTGGTATTTTTCCTAAGAGAGGTTCTGGCCATCCCTGCTCAAAAGTAGCTTCTCTCTTTGAGAGCCGAGCATACTGGGGATAACGCATGGGTTGATCTAGCAATTTCTCAGTCATGACTGAACTTTTGATTTGTATTGCTCCCCTTTTTATAGAGAAGAAGAAAAACAACAACACATAAAACAACAATTCAATTTTTTTTTAATTCAAAAAGTCAAACATATCAACATATCAATAACCATAAGGTAAAGTGTTATAATTCTCTACAATTTGTCTCTTATCATACACAATTCTATACTTTTTCTCTAATGGTTTGCTCACGACCTCATGATCACGAGTCCTCTGGATTTTGTTGGGATAAAGTACTGTCACTTCCTCTATTTCTCCTTTGAGCATTTTTTCTAAAGTCTCTAGGGACACGATCTGGGAGGTACGATAGTTGAGAGTGATTCCTTTGACTTTATGAACCTCGGTTCCTTTGGCCGTCCGGTAACCATAATTTTTAGGGCCTGCCGACATGAATTTGATGATGTGATCCCCGTCTAATTCGTCGGTCCATTCTCCTAAACTATTGCCCAAGGTAGGATTAAAGGCTCCTTCCCGATGTTGGTAAATGATACTGTCCGTATCGAAATAAAGGACCCGATCTCCTAAAGGTTGTAAAGTCTCGTAGAGGTGTAAGCGGGCATGCGCGGTGGTAAAACAAGCCAGGACCACGTTTCCAAAGGGACATTCTTCAACGAATTCCTGTTTGTCTTGATAATTCACTAACATCTTGTCTTCATTGGGGTTCTCTTTATTGTCTAAGAGTTGCATGCCCTTGATGTCGAGAGTCGAATCTTGTAAGAGTTGCTGTAATTCCTCTTCTTCGTCCAAGTATCTGGTTTTGGGTAATAACAAGCGTTGAGCAAATTTTCCCCACAGACAATTTAAAAAGAGTTTAGCAATGGTTCTTCTCACTGGATTCTTCTCGATACTGAGAATGTCCATTCGGATGCCTGTTTTGTCGAAGACTTGATATATGTAATCTTGTTCTTGTTCTGAGGTCTTACAGTCGGGGGGAAATCCGGAGGCTTCCTGTTTGATCTTGAGGAAGGTATCGATGTAAGATCTGAATAACTCTTGACTGCTTTCTTTAAAATGCCACACTTCGTAGATTCGATCTAAGGTATATCCCATGTCTAGGGCTTTATGTAATTCGGTCGTCACCCAAGTACCCGTGAGACTACGTTCCCGGTCGGTGTGTGGACATCGATCTTGAGACGTAGAGTCCTGTCGTTCGGCACACGTGCGACATAAGGGAAATAATAACTTGCCTCCCGTCCGATAAGGTAATACGGGGTGATAGAGGTCTCGGGGAGGTAAGACCCGACAGTGAATGAGACCGAAATAATTTCTCACGTCCTGGAACTCGTCTGTGATGATCTCGGGATGCCCTACGGGAAAAGGTCTGTGTTTCAACACGTAAGGGTATAGGGAACAAACGTCCACGTATCTCATGTCCCCTTCCTCACAATATAATCGGGTGGCATTGGTCCGACCTCCGTACAGGGCTTCTCGAGGGTTCAAAGGATCGGGAATGTCCAGGTTTCCTACAAAATGCTGTAAACTCTCATCTTTTTGCACTTGCTGATCGAAATCGTGCTCCCAGATACTACGGACGGTATACCCCATGTCCTCCAAAGTCAAAGTCCTTCTGAGGGTTTCTTCGTGTAATTGCTGGTAAGTAAATTGGGTCCGGTGAGGATGAGTTTCGGTCTGTAAACTGGGATAGCAGGTGGGGCATCCGTGCCAATAGCACCCGTAAAATTCGTAGACGGTGCGAGTCGCTTCCTGGTATCCGTCGACGGTATAATTTCCGATCTGGATTTCGCCCCCGTTTCTGGCATGTTGTATGTGACATCCGGTCTGTTGACTCATCCAGGTGAGCCACCGACAGGCTTTAGCCGAATATTGTCGTGCCGGTTGATACCCGAGGTTCGGAATGATGGCTATGGTCTCTTTAGGCATGAATTGTCGACGGTAGGCTAAATTAGCAGCACTGGCAAAAGTGATGGATTCCTGGAAAGGGTCCACATTGACCAAACTCTTGAGGGTGGCTCTAAACTTTGCACAGCATCGGCGTAAAATGTCGACGTCCGAGACACAATACTCTACAAACTCTTTCTGGAAATCAAATACTTTTCCCCTCTGTTGTTCGTACCATTCAAAAAAAGCCCGTCGTCCACTGATAGACATTTCGTCCGGATTGTAGAAAGCTGCCGGTGGATAAGGTCCTACGTAATTCTGGTTTTGTTCCGTATTGAAAAAGTGGGGGAAATAGCCTTTCTTCAATTCGTCGAATCCGAAAGCGGAGGGCATCTTGGCTAATGCAAACGGTAAGAAATTATACGAGTCGATGAATTTCAGTCCGCATATTTCCATGTATAAGATCTTACTGCCGTTCATGATGACGTTAGGTTTCAGGCAAGAGGAATGCACCAGGTGATTCAAAATGAACTGTCCGTCGTAGCCTTTGAAGTTATGGGCGATGATGATGGCCTCGTCGTGTACTAAAGTGGAATTCTTAGTACCTGTAGTGGGTTGTAATAACCAGTCCATGAACTTCTTTAAGGTGTCTGGTCCTTGAAATAGGTGCTGACGGGGTCCCATGTGTTGACAATGAGGACAGGGTTGGTCTATGGGTAAGTGACTGCAATGTTGACAGACGCGGTGTGCCACACACAGATTAGGGATGTGAATGCCGGTTTCCTGAGTGCATTCGAAATCGAAATAGATGTAAAACTGTAAGGTCCCTTTCCCCTTCTTCTTCTTCTGGGGCTTCTGTTGTACGTAGCACTGATGATCGGTATCGACGATTTTCTTACAGATCTTACACTGTTTCTGTCCTCCGCATTTGTGATGAGGGAATAAATTCTTAGGTATCCAGGACTGACACTTCTCGCATTGTTCCATTAAATTGCAGACAGTAGTGGTGGTCTTCTTACTATGGGGTCTTAAATGATTTTCGTAGCAGGTCCTGTTCTTAAACATTCCATGGCATTCCTGGCATTTAATCTCGATCCCTTCATCGGGACAATTAGGGTGTTGTCCTAAACAAAAGGTACAGCGATGAGGGCACTTGGAGCGATGGTCTGTGACATGACTGTACCCCACGTCGCAATGATCACAGTAATATTGGTTCCCCGTTACTCCCGGCATGGATATGATGGCATCGTAATGATGGTCGTCTAACAAAATGTTCAAACAAGTTCCGTCTCCCCAGCCTTTGAAGATGCGCTCTAAGGTGAGTTTAGTCGAAGTAGACTTGAACTGAAATATTTTCAGTCGATACTGAGGAGCTAATACCTCTTGTAATTTCGTCCACTCTGCATATCCACAAGCTTGAGTGATATCACACTCGGCCTGTTCCATGAGGGCTATGGCCTCTCGTTTCTGGTCTAAGGATTGCCTATCTCCCTTCCGCATAGCAAGCCATTGTTTTTCCCATTCGGGGTCTGGATGTTCGGGTTTTTGACTGTGTAATCGAGTGACGACGATGGCTCTAGCTAAACAAAATTTATCCCAGGGATTGACGATCCGAACGATGGCTCTTTTATTGTTCTTAAAAGTCTCCTTATTCACTTGTAAATGTTTGGTTCTGTCTCCACCACTTCCCTCGGGATACTTGACCCGAAACATATCAAATTCCATGCCCCCGTCGCCCAGTTTGAACCCCTTTCTGGATTGTTGCACGGCTTCAATCTTGTCTAAAATGACGTCCTCGTTAAAATGTTTACATTGAGTAAACTCGTACCAAATCTCTGATTCCAGAGATTTGTGGCGTATGTTCAGGCGGAGGTAATCGTTAGGATTACACTGCATTTTCGATTTGAAAGTTTGTAACATGTGTCTGAATAATCGCCGAACGAATCCTCTGTTTTCTTCCTCTGGAAACTCCTTAAAAATCACAGTGTAAAAATCCTCTTGAGCTTTAAATTTTCTAGAGTGCACCCTTTCATTCACTGTGACTCGATAATACTGGGATATGGCCTTGGGTTTGGGTGGTGAATGAATAGGTAACTTTGACCCCTCATGCGCCCTAGTCCTTTGCTGTTGCTGTCGTTGTTTTTCTAGTTGAGCTCTTCTCTGTAATAGTCTGGCATTTCTTTTCCGAAGCTTTAATTCTCGCTCTTTATTTTCATCAAGAATTTGATCTAATTCTCTCTCCCGTAATTGTCGTTGTCGTTGTAGTTGTTGTTGTCGTTGTTGTTCTAATTGAGCTCTTCTCTGTAATCTTTCAGCATTTCTTTTCCTAAGCTCTAATTCTCGCTCTTTATTTTCATAAGAATTCGTTCTAATTCTCTTTCCCTTTTTTTCCATTCTAATAATCGCTGAGCATGTAACTGTTTTTCTCTAGTAGAATCCATGACCCCCCACAGGCAGGGAGCTGGATCTGACTGTAGAATGAGCTGAAAGTAGGAGAAAAGCCGTATTTATACAGTGGATGACGTCACAATGCATAGGTAAGCATTTTTTTTTTGCACACGGCCCTAAACAAACTTGAATCGCTGCCAAGTATTTACCTGTGTAGTCAGCATAAAAAAAAACGTAGGTCTATCGTATTTTTGCACAGGGCCCTTACAGATGATGCAACAGGTATAAAAGTCGCTGACAAAATCATAGTAGCAGCAGCGTATATAGTATAATGTAAACACAGTGTAAACACACCCCCGTATTTAGGGGGATTATATGTATGTACTATTGACCCGGCTATCCCCCAGGGGCTGCACTCTATTGACCCACCTATCCCCTCCAGGGGCTGCACTCTGTTGACCCACCTATCCCCCCAGGGGCTGCACTCAGTTGACCCACCTATCCCCCACAGCCCCAAAAGTGCACTCAGTTGACCCACCCATCTAGTGTTTTGTAAAATACTAGGCGTATCTGAAATCTATTTAAAAATTTGTAAAACCGTGTTTTATTTTATTCAATACATATTAGAATCCAGACATACCGTTTAGGAAACGAACACCCAACCACCACCGCGAAACTGGAGAATTTTTTATTTTCAAATAAAGCTTGATTCAAATTAAATTTATTGTGTTCTTATAGCGCTCTGTTACGTCACTTATAGTCGAAAATAAACAAAGAAAATCTTTCCCAAATAAATTTGCAACATAATTAAATTCGTGTTTGTCGTTGTCCTCGTGTCGACAAGTTTTCTAGCTCACTTTGACTAATTGTTATCTTTCTAGTCTATCGTCGTACGTCGGTATTCCCTTCCTTGCAGCTTCTTCGTTTGAAATAGTAAACTAAGAAGTATAAAAACTCAAAAAGTTTCAAAATAGGTGCCGTCTTCATGATGTTTAAATTCTTTACTCTGGTCATCGAGGAGTCGACTCATAGGCGTGTGAACCACAGGCATCTGAAGTGTGGATCAATACCCCCCCCCCCCCTCCCCTTTTTCCAGATACAAAAAATTTTCTCCATTGACAGCTTTGGAGGAAGTTTTGGAGTCGCACTTTTGTTTCGCCTTATCTGATTGGTTAACTGTGATGCAGTTTAAATCTTTAAACACCTGTTAAAGACTTGTTTCAGACTTGGTGGCGTCTGAAAGAAGTTCGTCCCCTCCCCTTCTCTAGAGTCGCGGAGTAAGGAGTTGATCCTAACGACACGGGTTCGAATCCCACAGCAGGGCGTGGAGACCGGTCCTTCGAATAAGACCGTAGAAACCAAGGTCCCGAGTCGCAATGTGTGCTGCATGGCACGGAAAACATCCCTTACTCGTAAAACAACAATCAATCAATAAATTGTATTAATCAAAGCGCACACTTATGATGAGCAATGCTGTCACTTCTAAAAATCTGAATTTCCTTGCCCCTGGATCGTTTATATTTTGAGGACTGGAATCCTATAATCAGATTTTGACAATGCATGAATTCTTCAAATAGGTACCTTACATATTCTGCTCTCTCAGATTGCTCATAGACTAACAAAATTAGGTTTAATTTTAACGATCGCATATGCATGTGTATCTCTGAGAAATCTCTACAACAACACTCTTAACTTAAGGACAGATGATACAAACAATTTTTTTCTTTGAAATAGACTTAATATCATGTCACAAGTTTAGAAAAGTGGATAATTCTTAGCATTTTTTCTCCTAAGAACTGGAAAATGAAATAAACTTGGGAAATATTAGTAATATTTCAATAAAAAACAAATATAGACAAATAACACACAGTAAAGGTTTACAGGTGAAAACAAATTTCGGAATATGTTACCTTGGTGCTAAAAGTTTAATATAAACTTTAGAAAAATATAACAAGCTAGATGAATTTTATGAGGAAATACAAAATGACAAAAAATCAGCAATAACACATAGGCTGTTTTTTTTTTTTTACCATTTTGCTTTTCTTAATAAAATTCACCTGGCTTGGTATATTTTTCTAAAATTTAAATTACACTATTAAATAAGCTGCCATACATTGGTACATATCAGTGTTTGAAAAAGATTCCTTGTTACAATTTAAAATAATACTACTACTAAAAATTAACTTGTATTTATTAGAGGATAGAGAGTAACTTTAGCTAGAGAAATTGTTTTGCTATTGATAACCTTTTTCAAATAAACTTTTGGTTTATACCATATTAATCTATTTAAAAAATTGAACAAAGAAAAATTCTTACACTTCTTGGAATATTATTCTAAGGTTATGTTGAGATCAAAACAATCCTTACCTTTTAGACTCTGTAGAATCGTATCATTTTCTTTTTTATTTAATTCTCAGAAACTTCCTGCCCCGTGGGGATCCGGGTTAGAATAGGTCCTCAGTACCCCCTTGCTTGTCGTAAAAGGCGACTAAATGGGGCGGTCCTTCGGATGAGACCGTATAAACCGAGGCCCCGTGTCACAGCAGGTGTGGCACGATAAAGATCCCTCCCTGCTCAAAGGCCGTAAGTGCCGAGCATAGGCCTAAATTTGCAGCCCTTCGCCGCCAATGGTGACGTCTCCATATCAGTGAAATATTCTGGAGAGGGACGTTAAACAGTATACAATCAATCAATCACAAACTTCCTTATGAAGCATAAATGAACATAATTTGAAAAAGTTGTGAACAGAGTGTCGAACATTAAATTTTATTGAAGCCGTCATTAAAATCAACCCTGTCAATAATTTCAGTACTTTGATTAGTAGAGGAGTATCGAGTGAAATATCGATAATAATGAATTTTATAAATAAAATCTGTTGCGCGAGCGCGCCGACTACAATTAGCCAAAAATAACTACCGGTGTATATATATATAGTGCACCAAAAGATTTGTTCTTGACTTGACAAAATTCTACCTGAATTAAAGCTAGATTTCGAATAATTCATAATTTCTCTAAATAATACTCTCGTAACTAATTGCCATCTGCACGAAGCGCGTTGGACTGAATTTTTTTCGCAAACAAAATGATGTATTCGTTATTTTAATAGATTTGACCTATAGCACCCCTACTTGACCTATAGCACCCCTACTAATACGTTCGGAACATTTTATTTTTCGGTGTCCTGCAAATTATAAAACCCGAGCAGTTCAGAGTAGATCAGGCAGTGGCTCTTGCGAGAGTTAGCGAGACTACAGCGAGATAGGTTAAATTATTCACGGAAATACGGCTAGGAAATGACTAGCACGTGGAGAGATGGTAAACAGAAAAGTTATGTTGTGTTTCAATTTTTAACACCTTATAATATCTGTAGAAATGTACTTCAATCGATCTCTCTTGAATTCATTCAAACTTAAAATATAAATATTCTTTTATGATACAATTTTCTGCAGTCATGAATATAAATTTCTTTGTGGAAAAATATTCTTCATGGGAACCGGGACCATATTTATATTTTTTTGCGTCAGATTAGCAAATGAGACACCAACATGACTTTACTGACAAATCAGCTGAATGAGAATTGTATTAAGGGTTACTACGAATACTGCAGGGGTTTTACGCTTGAAAAAAAAGGAAAATGTTATGGCGATCGGTGTTAGCCACCCTTTTCTGTTGAAAATCATGAGTGTTTCAGAAAGGTCTGGAAACACAATTTTCACAGGAATGTTATCAAAAGAAACAGACTATAGCAATTTCCTGTTTACTATTTATTTATAAGGTCATTACTATCCTATAAACTTTGTATGGGCCACCACGTGTCTTGAATTTAAATCACAATACCATTAGTTGGACTTTTACGAGAATTAGCGCTGACTTTTTCAGTTGACGAATTACTCTCACACTAGAACAGTGTACGGGAGTTCAATTACGATAGAAATATGTAGTTCCACATTAAATTCAACGATTAAAACGGGCTATTTCAAAGCACA
This sequence comes from Saccostrea cuccullata, assembly GCF_032062105.1. NCBI lineage: Eukaryota > Metazoa > Mollusca > Bivalvia > Ostreida > Ostreidae > Saccostrea > Saccostrea cuccullata. Next base: position 5,047 of record NW_026928757.1, on the reverse strand, counting down.
GATAAGTTGCCTTTGAAGAAAACGACAACCATCCTATCCTCAAATCCAGGCCTTCATCATTACTATGACCACTAGAAAAGTTTTCTTATCCCTTATCAATTCTGTACCTCCGTAGATGATACAGGTTTAAATGTCCAAGTAAACAGTCAACTGCTTCTCATAAAAGGCTAGTAGGGGTTTATAGAAAAGAACAATTTCCCGGAAAAATGTTGTTCCATATTTGTTTTCAATAGTATATTTGTTTAATTTTTCAGATTCCTTTTGAACGAAATTTATTTTTATTTGCAGGTTTGAAATTATCTCTCAAATTGGTCAAAACAGCATTTTGTCTGTTAAGGTTAAAGTTTTGCGTGAATTTAGGCGTAGAAGCCCTTCAGAGCAGGTTTGCCCGTAAATTAAATTATGAAATTTTGATAGATTTTCATCTAAGAAATAATTTAAAACAAGATTTCTGTAGAAGCACTACTTTCTTACATGTTGCGTAAAAAAAAATAAAGTGTAAACCTATTCCTGTTATACTGGTTTATATTTATGACATACACGTAGGTCCTCATAGTCAGTATAGCACAGTAAGATAGACCGCAGACTCTCTTCATGAAGATTTTCGGTTAGAATCCACCTGTTCAACTGTACGAACAATTATATATATATATATATATATTTAACTTTTCAAACATTTCTCCTTAACACAAATTTCATTTTTTTAAAACATAGTCTTTTGCATTTTACTTCCATTTTCGTCTTAAGGTAAGGGTTTCATATTTCACGTGTGTATTCATTGTGACAAGACTTGTCAGCTGGTATAAATATTTTTGACCTTGACCTAAGAGTTTGACCCATTCTTTAAAAACTTTAACCTTGGTCATAACCTTTGAACAGTTAGAACTAGGGCTTTTATATTTCACAGGTCTATTCCTTGTAATAAGACCTTCCTTTGGGTTCCAACACTTTTGACATTGACCTTTGGAGTTTGACATACATTTGAGAGAATTCAACCCTCGCCATAAGCTGCTGTACGGGCATATTTCATGAAGCGCGCTAGCGCTTCATGAAAAATATGCCTACGTGCAAGTCTGTGTGATTCACACACCAATAATTCACACTAAACTTAAAAACATTCCTTATATTTACATTTTACATGTTTGGAAGCAACTAAAATGTACCTAATATTTGAATTTCTCGCTGGCCTATATTGTTGCATTTTACTATCGTCGATGTAGCCTCATTGCGACCACGTTAACCATGTTAACGCACGTTTCTGCGTGTATATTTCTACGCGTGAGTATACACGAAAATGGTTTTCAAATCAATATCACAGTTGGCTTATTAGAAAAACACAGCAAATGTAAATATTTATATGTATTCCCCGAAAATTACCTTGATAAAATGAAACATATGAAGATAACGAACAAAAAAATAAGACATTGACTGTGATACATCAATACACCTGGATAAAACCAGACTTCCGCGTTTTCCCTTTCGAGGTCTCTGGTTTTATCCTAAATCTATTACCCCAGCCAGAAATGGTCATTTTTGTTTCGAGGAATAAAAGAGTGGTTTACAATAAGAGGATCGACCTGAGACACCTGAAAAGATTTAATTGACGAGAAAAAATCTCGAGCAGCGAACGATGCCATTTTAAAGAAGGATAATGATTGATTTTTTATAACAAATCATGAGCTTGGAGCGGATGTGCCTGTACCTCGTGGTAAAAATAAGTAGGGGCGCCCCGTATACGAAATAAGTGCCTGTGTGCAACACTTTTATCATGAAAGTGTTTGCAAGCTGCAATACGAGGGCGTCGGTATCTTGTTTCTAGTATCAAAATGATTTTTATCAAGATATTACACGTAAATTATCGTCCAAGTCATGTTTCGATAGAGTTTTTTTTTAAATCGAACATTGGGCAGTGCATATAATTAACAGCAGAGAAGGGAAGGCATGCGAGTGGACCATTTAAATACCACTACGATGAGAAAGCATCAAAAGAAATTGCTAGCTATCACGAAGAGTACAATCCAATAGGCTTACCTGTTGATGACTATTCAGGATGTGTTACGCAACCAACTAGGACAAAGGGGAGATAAATCACTCTTATCTAGTCTGTTAAATCTTCACTTTATCGTGACGAACGCTGTGTTTAACCTAAACTGTTCCTGCAACTCGGGAATACATCGGAGAGAGTGGTATTTAATGCGAAAATAAACGTTATATTTTCTTGACACGATAATAGGGAATTGTTTTTAATTTCTTGATAACTAAGAACCACTGAACCATTTCCTCATACATCAAGCAGCACTATTCGCTCGCCGTCGATGCTGATACCATCTTATTTACCTTTAGCCGTCTGCTTCTGACGTAATCAGTGTTTTCTTTGGCAAGCTGAAAACAACCTCGGACTCTGCATTAGAAAATCATGTAAATATAAAGATAATGAAAGTTGTCAATTATCTCCATATCAGGACATTTGATTGGACAAGACACCTTAAGGGATCTTGGTGATCTTTTTCATTGTACTGCACAGACCATCAATATTTATTTGTACTCGTATCCAAGTAGAAACATCAATAAAAAGTATAATATTTACGTTAGTTGAAACAAGGAACCGTATCGCAATAGGTGCTGGCACGAAAAAGATATCTCACTCTTTAATGGCCTTTTGTACCGAGTTGGTTGCACAACAGTATTAAATTCTGCAATCTATTCTTACTAAAAATGCACAAGTTTGAGTAGATGTAACAAATTGCTGCAGAGACAACAAACTACAGCAAAGTTTCCTTTTCAGATCTTCTAAAACAATTCTTTATAAAGATTTTAGTACCAAAAAAACATAGCCATCCAGCAAGGCACGCTAGTTTGTTTCGGTCGAAGTCGAGCAGGTGCTTGAAAATCTAGTTCAGGGCCTAATCACTCCCCACTCAAGTACAGTATATAGAAACATCAACACGCCCTAAATTTTAATAAATCTGGTCAATACAGGAAGTTTACGTTTTTCATGTCGTAAAACAAAATTCAGCTCCAGTCTCGTATCAAAATGCCCGAATCGGAAGGGGACATTCAGGGATTATTTTGCGTCAGCCATGATTTGACGTGAACTCTGATGACATACTGTTATTACACCAGTTGGTTAATTGTATTCGGCGCGCCAGCGCGTCCATCCCATCCACGTCTTTATAATTTAAGCATTATCTCTTAGATTCAAGTGCCCCGTGGGGATCCGGGTTAGAATAGGTCCTCAGTACCCTTTGCTTGTCGTAAAAGGCGACTAAATGGGGCGGTCCTTCGGATGATACCGTATAACCCGAGGCCCCATGTCACAGCAGGTGTGGCACGATAAAGATCCCTCCATGCTCAATGGCTCTGAGTGCCGAGCATAGGCCTAAATTTGCAACCCTTCACCGGCATATGTTGGTTTGTTTGTTTAATACCCAAAAGCAGGAGATTTCAAAGAAATAATTCATGTTCACTATAAAATCTATATAGCCTTGCCCTAGCACTAGAACCCTTGACCCTGGGGCCATGAAATTCACAATTTTGGTCGAGGCAGCCTTATTCAACATAACTATGCACTTGGTTACTTTACTTAATGTCTCGGAGCAGAATTTCAAAGAATTTATGCATTTCACTAAATAATTAAAAGAGCCCCACTCTTACACCAGAACCCCAGACCCTGGGGCCATGAAATTCAAAATTTTGGAAGAGGTAGCCTTTTTCAACTAAACTATGTACTTTGTTAAGAAGAAGAAGCTAAGAAGATTTTAAAAGAAATCATTCATTTTCACTATATAATCTATAGAACCCTGCCCTAACACTAGAAGACCCGGAGCCATGAAATTCACAATTTTGGAAGAAGCAGCTATATTCAACTTAACTATGGTTAGTTTATTTAATGCACAGGAGCAGAAAAGAAGAATTTCAAAGAAATAATGCATTTCCATTATATAATATATTTGCCCCGCCCTAGCACTAGAACCCCTAACCCTAGGGCCATGAATTTCACAATTTTTGTTGAGGACTCAATGCTGGTTACAATCACACCATCAGTTTGACTTCTTGATGTCCAGGAGTAACGAAGAAAATTTTTAAAGATTGCACTAATTTTAGTGGTATTGGCACTACCCCAGGCCCTAGGTGGACAGGGACCATGAAATTCACAATTTTTATTCCCCTTCACCCATTGATACTTTGTACCAAACTTTGTTCAGCGGTTTCAGAGAAGAAGCTGAAAATGTTCAAATGTTAAAAAAAAAAGACAAAAGACAAAAACGGATAGCAATAGGTCACGTGAGTTTACTCAGATGACCTAAAAATCATGACCCTAGGGGTTAGGACGGTTCCTCAGTATATGTTTCAAAGGGGGAACTCTGTTGAAGAAGAGTTACTCTGGTGAGCGATGTGGTCCAGGGGCCTCTTTTTCTTGAATTTCCCTGGGAATTTGGAGATTATATCAAAATCAAAAGTTGGGAAAGCCTTGAAAAGCAGTTTTGAATTTTTTAAAACAATTCTTTCAAGTACAAATTGTCTCAAATCTTCAGAAGTATGTTTTTTTTCATTTGTGATGTCTCTGTGAGGTGCATCAGCTGCTTTCAAAAATATATACAACTTGTCGCTTACATTTAGTAACCCTTGAGAAAAAGCTTTCATGGAAAAAGTTTATTTCTATCAAAAAATAACAGAGATCAGACGAAATTTCCCTATCTCCATAAGAAATTTATTAGTAGTGTTATTTGGTGGACATTGATATGAACATTATAGAGAAAATTACTATATCTTCATGACCAGTTAATCACCACTTCAAAGATGAGGAATAAAGGCTCTTAATCCTTTTTTTTACGGTAAACAAGCTCATACGGTCACATGAGACGTTTTTCAATTTCAGATAATTTCAGTTACCTCTTATCCTATACGTCATAATAATCAGGTAGTTCAAAAACCTTTTAACCCTTGTCATGCTTGTGGAATCCTAATCATCAATAAACAGTAAACTGTAAATAAATTACTGATCATCAATAAATAGTTATTGATATTAGAGATGGAAATAACCATG